>NC_041393.1:760149646-760152493 GCF_002162155.2 Triticum dicoccoides | reverse complement strand
TCCCCAGCACCCAACCAACAATAGTCATTTCAGTCACCACATGATTAATCTCTGGCGGGGAAAGGGAGAAACTTTGAGGCACGATAGTACACTACACATAAAGGCCTCATGAAAGCCGGCCAAGTGGAAAGATATTTGGATAAGAGCAGATGTATAAGCATCTTCTTATCCCCAACGTTATTTGGCCAACCACCTTTGCCCAAAGGTTTATGTTTTCATGGTTTTCCACATATATGCCCATGATTGTGTTGTTCATCTACTATGTTATTGTGTAGAAGCCCGCCACCAACTTGTATAGTCTTTGGCAAGCATTTCCTTGGCACCCCTCCTCTCGAGTAGCCTTCTTAGCATCGAGAGGTGGAAAGCTATAAATCAACGTTTACTCAGTTTTTCTCTCCAGCAAGGCACTGTTTAGAGTTTTGGTTGAACTTCTTTAGGTATCAATTTGGGGCGTGTGCGTGTGCGTGTTCCCATGTATGTGTGTTGTAGAGAATAAATGGCATACAGACACATCACCGTCCTAGTGTGTGGTAACCTGGTCAACACCGAGCTTGTGCTATTCAACTCTTGGGGACTGAGGACTCCTGGTCTGGCGGATCATTATCGGGCGTAGAATTTCTTTTCTTCCCAAAGTATATACTCTCTCCGTTTCAAAATAGATGACACAACTTTGTATTAAAGTCAATATAAAATTGAGTCATCTATTTTGGAACGGAGGGAGTATAAAGCTGCCACGTAGATAGAGATGGCATCCACATTGCTGGCTATTCTTTTACACTTGGCACCATGATCTCCATCAGTCGAGCTGGTATTGTGCCTGTTTGCTTTAATCAATGGAGGAATTGATTCTGATGGAGGCTAAAAGCTTAATTGGCTGCATGCGGTCAGGGTCCAGATGAAAACAAAAGAATTGACAACAAACAATTGATTCCTTTCCGCTCCTGCCCACACAGACTAATGTAAAGCTATTGTCACACTTGATTTATGCCCAATGATTTATTCAATACTCCCTCGGTATCAAAATATAAGCTGTTTTTGTAGGTTATATTAGCCTACAAAAACATCTTATATTTTGGTGTAGAGGTAGTATTACCAAGAAAGAGATGGCTGTCGCATAAAGGATAACTTTACACAAACACGTTTTGGTTTTTATTTAGAACATATACACCCTTTACTTCATCACATTGGTATTAAACAATGAATAAAAGTGTATACACTTTACAGCCAAGCTACAAAATTGAAGTATTCCAATGCATTGGATCGCCGAACAGGCTACTTAGCTACAAAAACAACAGAAGAACTAAACAAAATGATAATAAATACACAAGTATTTAAGACGTCTTAATGACTTACTTAGAGGGTGTTTGTTTCCAGGGACTTATTGGTTTAGGGACTTAAAAAAGTTCCTATAAGTCCCATCTAAACCAAACAGGAGGGACTTATAGGGACTTAAAGTGAGCATTTGGGACTTATGAAATAAGACTCTCAAGGAGGAACTTATAGGGACTTATAGTTGTAATATAGTCTTCTAGTCCATGTTAAGTCTCAGGAACCAAACATGTAGGGACTTTTTAGGGACTTGTGACTTATAAGTTGGGACTAAGAAAAGTCCTAAGAGTTATGAACCAAACAGGGCCTTAGCCTAACTAGCAAAATAAAAGAAAAGGAAACATAAATTAATTAATTAAGGCAAGACCGTGCAATCTTCACCACCAGCCGGTGCCGCCACCTCGCCGCACCTCCCGCACCTGTTGTTTGCCGCCACTACAACCACCACCGTGGGTGTCGCGGGCGGCTGCACGGGCGCGGAAACGATGATGGGTGCACGGCAGGAGGGGCATGTGGCGCAGGTCCGGAGCCAGGCATCGACGCATCCAACATGGAAGTGGTGGCCGCACCTCGGGAGCACCCGCAGGCCCTCCCCTTCCGTGAAATCTGCCAGGCAGATCGCGCACTCAGAGGATGAGCAAGCCGCTGGCGTCGGAGAAGCGGTGGCGGCGAAGGAGACGGTAGGAAGCGCGTCGATGGCCTTCTTCTTGAGGCCCTTGGGCGGAGGAGGGGAAGTGTTGGAGGATGAGGCGGAGCGGCGTCGCCGGCATGCGCACCGGGAGACGAGGGCGAGGCCAAGGACGCAGACTAGCGCGCACAGGAGCGACGCCAGGATGACCACCATGTCCGAGTTCACCGCCATCACGGGCGCCGTCTGCTCCTGCTGCTGAGGTAGTGACGACGACGACGACGACGATGTCTGGCCGGTGCCGGCTGCCGCGAGGGCGGTCCGCTGCAGGAGGCTCGCCGGAGCGCGCATGGTGTCGCTTCTGCTGCTGCTTTGGGCGCCGAACGCTCTGAACTGTGGACTCTATATTAACTTAGCTTTGACTCTGGTCTCTGGCCGTGCGGGTGTGCGATGCTCTGCTCGGGGTTTTATAGCGTGGAGGAGCCATGGAAGTGACCGTGGTGGTGGAAGGGGAGGGTCGGCCCGCGGACAGGTAACGCCGGGACCCATGAGGTAGTGGCGGGCGCCGGTACGGCTCGGGCATGCCACTTTGGGATGTTTCTTCCTGCACGCCTGGCAACTTTGATTGGCTCATTTTAGCTTAGTACCAGTACTCCGCGGATTCGTGGAAATTAAGCAAATCATTTTGTGGTGATTAGTGGTGGAGTTAGTAGCTAAATGTCTGGTTTCCTAGAGACCAACCATGTAGAGTATATTTGTGTGTGTGAAAAGACGGGACACGCTTTACTTCTTTTGACTCGTGCTATTGACTCGTGCCAACTCATTTCGTATTGTAAAGTGGATCGGCGTAAGATATTTGAGGCACCCCTTTTGACTAAAATACGTATGCA
>NC_041393.1:760121404-760149341 GCF_002162155.2 Triticum dicoccoides | reverse complement strand
GACCATCCATCTAAGACCGACACAACCCATGAAAAACTCTGGCAATCCCGCACCCCCACCCCTAAGTTAGGTAATGGGGCCATTACCTCACCCTAAGACAGATGGTGGGGCTAGTTAGGGAAGGAAGAAAGACAAAATGACTAACGGGAGATTTTAGGCACTGAGAAATAGCAAATCCACTGCAAATATTGCATACTACTATTATAAATAAGTTTGTAATTTTTAGGATATAATGGGTCTCCAATGCTGACCCCCAAACTTGACACCTCATCAATCTGTAGAGAGACGGGGACCAGTCCGCGGACAGTGATGCGGGAGCCGACCATCAGAAACTAGCAGTAAACATCCGCCCCTCTGTTTTTAACCCGCAAGCTCAAAATAATTGCATACCAAATCGTAGTTTATCTAAAAAAAATCAAATGCGGCAGTAGTTCTACTTTAAGTATTACAATTAATTGTACATAGATTTCAAAGTAAAGTAGTTTAAACTTGAATTCAACTAACACAGATGTACTAGTTGCCCCCTTTAACCGTCGAGAGATGCTCAATCATATCTTCATTTAGTTGCTAATGAGTTACTCGATGCTGAATTAGCTGATGCATTTGAACAAATACATCAGACGTGGCTTGATTCTTCTGTAGAAATTTGATAGGTTCACCCATGTTGTCAAATTCAAGAGCTGAGGCAGCATTCTCACACTCATCATCAACGATCATGTTGTGCATGATCACACAACATCTCATCACCTCTCACATGGTCTCCAGATCCATTGTTTAATAGGTCCGCAAACAACTGCAAACGATCCTGGAGAACTTCAAATGTCCTCTCAATATTCTTTCTAGCTGCTTCTTGTCTTTTGGCAAAGTGAGATCTTTTCTGACCAAGTGGCTTGGAGATGGTCTTGACAAAGGTAGCCCACGGAGAATTAATACCGTCATTCAGATAATAGCCTATGTTGTATTCATGGCCATTGACAGTATAGTTGCAAGTAGGAGCTTTTTGTTCAATCAGCCGAGCAAATAGTGGAGATCGCTGCATCACATTGATGCCATTGTGAGACCCGGACATACCAAAGAAAGCATGCCAAATCCAGAGATCATGTGATACAACTGCTTCAAGAATGTTGGTGGGATTTTTAACATGACCCTGATATTGCTCTCGTAGAGCTTTTGGGCAATTCTTCCATCTCCAATGCATGCAGTCAAGAGATCCGAGCAAAACTAGCCACCCTCTTTCTCCAGGCATTGCCAAGATCATCTCGACGTCTGTGCCAATTGGTTGTCTCAAGTACTGAGACCACGACAATAGAAAATCTGACCATGTCGTCTCTGCATGTGCTCTCAGACATCTGTATGTCGTCGTCCCACGAATCAGCGGCCATGCCATATGCGAAAGAGCATCCACAATGCGTCCATGCTCTTCTGTTAACTAGAGAATCAATCCTTCCAACAGCAAGCATCCTTCTTCAAGATGAAGTAGTCATCAGAGTACAAGACGCCATGTTAGAGACGATCAAAGACTTTTTTTTCGCACCCGAAAGCGCCAGCAAAAATTGTCAACGAATATAGCATCAGGGTAAAGTAGTCATCCATCAGCGTCAAATTGTTGCGTACCCTCCTCTGATTGAGCACTCGATGACCCTTGATCAATCTCTTTAATCGAGAATGTGTTCTTCCGCATGCTCCACGTCTACAAGGACCGCCTACATAATCGTCGTCTCATTCGCGTAGTACTGCTCGTCGGACGACTCAATTTAGTGCTCGTATATGTACTCCATATTCGAATCCATTGCTTTAACGAAGAAGGGCAAAAACAAATTTTGCACAGGCATTTCACCAAAGACTAGTCCGGCGTGGTGAGTACTATAGTGGCGGATGATACCTATGCAGCGGACGGAGGAGAGGTGTGGAATGGCGGCGGAGGAAATGCGGCATGGGGGCCAGGGTGTAGCTGTGGAGGTCATGGAGCTTCGGGAAGGTTTGGCAGGCGGCCTGTGTTGTGGCAGCGTCAACGAGAGAGAAAACGGATGCAGGGAAAGAGGGAAGGATGGAGATGCGGGGTCCAGGAGGGGTTTTAGGTGAGCCGATGGTGTTGGAGCGCTACCTGGCTGTTGTACGGACTCCCGCAAAGCCTCCTAATTTGCTTCCGGTTTGCAAGAAAGGGATGTCCGAACGGATCAGCGGACGAATAAAGACCCGCGTTAGATGGCAAAACACATCCGGACCACGTGATGTGGATGGTTGTGGGCAGTTTGTCGGTCCACTTTTGCGATGGACTAATAGTGTACTGAATTTTCAGAAAAAGCTCGTGTGTTTTCAGAATCTAAGTGGCATTGCGCTACTAACTAAAACAAGTGCATGCACGTATGCACGACGAGAGACGCACGCTTTTACTTGTGCTTTTTGACACTAGTGTGCTGAGAATAAGTGGCAGCGCTCTAGTGGTAACTTAATAGAGACATGCTTTATATCCTCTTTTCAAACGTGCTTATGTCAAAAGTGAAAGTGCACTGCAAAAGAGCAATCAGCTCGTTTCATTACCAAAGAGCAAAGACCATGGGGAAAATGATGAAAGTGTGGTACTACCTACCTATGGCCTATATATTGGAGATCCTATTATGCTTGTTGAGGAAATCTGATTAAGATATACATGATTCATTCATAGCTAGTGCGACAACTCACCATCAGGGATTGTATACGTGAGTTAGCTTGTGGAAGGAAAAAAGAAAGAATATTTGCAAAAAAAGGAAAAAGGGAAGAAAAGTGGGATTGTTTAATCCCCTTTTACTTTATTTTACACTTTCATGTATAGTATCTTAAGTAAAACACTTGGACTTTTGCACATGAAAAACCCGCTAAACAAAATAAAATTGGTGAAATGCTTATTTCCATCTCAGAGAGTGTGCTTGTGTATATATATTCGATCATAGGCCCCGGGAATAACTCAGTGTAGCTCAGTGATAGGGACATAGTCCTGTGTTCTAGGCCAGCTGAGTTCGATCCCCCACCATAGGGAGCAGATATTTCAATCGTGTTTCTCACTCCTACAAAAATATGCCGGGGTCTTTTTCTATGTTTCAACCCGGATATGAGCATGTATAAGTTGCCGCTTTAAATCCAAACTTCTTTCTCTCGCTGGTCGCCATTTCGGCGCTAAACAACAGTAAGGAGCTAAAAAAATGGACAAGAACATGCAAGTTGCAAGACGCTTTTGACCTAAGTGGCCATCATTTTAGCTTGCATGGATGATACTAGCTGCTACTCTTAATTAATCTGTCAGTAACTTAACAACGTAGACGGTGCAGGTCCCCGAAAGCAGCATCTATCTATCTGTGGGGAGTTGTCGTTTTGTAAGTGATCGATCGCCTGTTATCTGTTAGGTTGTCTCCCCGTATGTGCTTCATTGATTAATTAGTCAACTAATTGAGTCCATTCCGCTGCTCTAGCCGGCCGGCCTGCATGCTACACCCACCATGAGTACCTCTCATACATCAACTTTTTTTAGCTAGTGCGGCCCATTTAGGGTTTGTTCAGTTTCGCAGGTGTTAGCGGGATTGACAGGGAATTTAGCTCAATCGAACATGCTCGTAGTTCCAAAACCCCAATCCCAGCAGATTCTTACCAAACCGAACATGTCCTTAGTTAATTTCAACGTTCCAATGATCATTAGATTATTCATTTGACCATGATCTGCTGCACTTGCACGCACCAACAAACAAACATACATGCTCAGGTCCCCAAAACCCAAAGCCACGGGCATTCCAATCACCAGCTAGAAGATGAATCTTTGGCCGTAGAAAAGGTGAATCTTTGAGACTAGATGGTACACATAAAGGCCATCCATCCATCATGAAAGCCCGCCAAAATGCAGAGATATTTAGACACGGGATGCAAAGCATATATACTATCTTCTACTTATGAACTTATCCCAAACATTAGCTGGTCAGCGACCTTTGCCAAAAGGTTCACGTTTTCATGATTCTCTCACATATATGCCCATCATGCCACTGTACAGTTCGGCAGTTCCTAGGGGACATGCCAATCCTACTGGAAGCACCTGGTTTTAGAAAGATGATTCCTTGTTTCGTCGGTTCTCCTCATCTTTGATGGCTTTTCTGACAACAAGAGGTGGAAAATCATGAGTCAGCAAGTTTCATTGTGTCAACATCTTGGTGGTCTTGCAAAAAATAAAGTAGCATTGACTTCCCAAGCTCCAACGGCTGCAAAATCAACCATGATTTAGCAAAAATGTGGCCTGAATTGTAATGCAAGTATTATAGTTGAACCCACTAGTTATCAGCTGGAGGAATTTTTGTATGTTTTGTATCCCTCCATAGAAATGCAATTTTGTTGTTGAAAAAGAGGTATACTCTGACCTGTAAATCATCATGATGCACCCAACCATCTTTGTTAAAAGAAAAGGACAAAGTTCAACAAGTACGCAATAGCAATTAAAATGAGAAAACAGAAAAATGACCACAAAATGTCGTATTAAGATCACATGACTTAATCCATAATCTATTAGTGACATGCCAGGCCAACTGGTTGAATAACGATTGTGAAACCGTCTTCGTACGGTTGCACCCAAAGGCCATGAGCTCCCCAGTTTCCCCACTCTGAAGTGATGATCACATACGGATCGATGCGGTGGCCTTGCAGATAAGTTGCACAAAGTTAATGGAGAAATACCCCTAAAACATAGTCATTCCAGCAATTCCAATTTCCCCAAAGTAAGGCACAAACCCCTACAGACCCTGAAGGTTTTGGTTGATACTAACCAACCAGATTCCAAATAAATTTGGGATATTTGTTGGGGGTGACATATTACATGCAACAAGAATCGCATGCCAAATCAAAGCTGTGAAATGGAAGGAAATGGAGAGATGTTAAATTATTTCACCTTGAACACAGAACAACACTTTATACATCTCTTCTGGTTTCTTTTAGCCAAATTATCTTTGGTGAGGATCACTTCCTCTGTAAAAATCACAGGAAATTTTATCTCTAAAGGAACTTTAATGTTCCAAATATTCTTTCTGTGGAACATCGGCCCCATATTTATAAGATCTGCATACATAGACCTCAATCACATAAAAATTTATCTCTAAAGGAACTTTAACTTTTGAATATTCATTCTGCGAAACGTCGGCCCCATATTTATATGATTTCCATACATAGACTTAACAACAAACACGTTGCTAGTCTTAATTCTCCACCAAAACATTCGACACGTGAGCTAAGTAGACCAACATCACCATACAAACTAAAGGAGGTATGCATCAATTTATCACCAATTAAGGCCCTCCTGAATTGGATGTCCAGAGGTGTCGATCCAAAAACAGATTAAATTGTACCATCTCCTTTAACACTATATTGTAATGTGAAGGGTACATAATCGCAAGCGGATTTTCACCTAGCCAGGTATCTCCCAGAAACTCATCGATTGGCCATCACCAACTTCATCAAGTCTTTCCAAAATAGAGAATCGGTTGGTTTGGCATCCACTTTAGGAGGGATTCCAAAACAGATAAGTTCTTGCAATATAAGTATTTATCAGGGAGGAGCTCTTGCGAGACACCCTTTCACATTTTGTAGTTTGAATAGCTATTTTCTATGCAAGCACTTATTTTTGATTTTTGATGTTTATGATGTTTCTGATGCATATCCATCCTAGGTCCTTTGGCCTACACAAGATATATGGTTTAGCCAGTTGATACTTCCATTTGTGCTCACCACACATTTCTAGAAGAAGAAAATATCATGTTTGCCTATTAATAGTTGATAAGATCCTAAGTTTCTGTAATTATCGTGGCACTTGTTGGCTCCTGATCAGCTAAATCCTTATCAGCCAGACATCACATCCACACAAGTGGTAACTAATTTGATTGGCTCCAAGCTACCGTGCTGATGAATTGTCTTCTCGTGTAAACTCCACCTCTATTAATCGAGCCGCTATCATGTTGTGCTTGCAAATTGATTTTGCCGGAGACTAAAATCTTCAGTGGATGCCCCGAGATGAGCACCCTAATCAATCTCGAAAGGATGTAGATTCCCTCCAATTTATGTTCATGAAGACCAAATTAATCAAAACTATTCTTACTCCATCGATGCTCAATGATTTTCTCAAGGATGATCATAAAGAATGAACTTCCAGGAGACATAATTCTGGTGTTGTCTTTGTACTTCAATCTGCACTACCAACGCCGACCACTATGTACCAGTGACTATGTAATGGAAAAACAAGCCAATTCAAATATGCATGTACATATGCGTCCAGTCATCCACAGAGACCTATTTACAGACAAAAGAACAACGAACTGAGGACAACATGCACTTCATCAATTATTTTTGTGTCCAACACCGTAAATTTATCATGATGGTTGACTAATTTGCCTCACTGGTAGAATTAAATAGAGAAGATGAAAAATTCCGAGTTCAATGCCATTTGTGTGCAAAGACTAGGGGGGAGATACAAGGATGAAGGGTGCCGAAAAGTATTGAAAGCAAGGATAATTTTTTTAATCATCTCTTTGATTTTTTTTAAACAAAAATTCCTGATAGTTTCATGAACTCGATTAAAATGCACACTTTAGTAAATAAACCAAAAGGTCAACCAGTTTAGCAATTGTAATCTCCCATTATGAAGAAAATAGAAAACAATGGCAAAAACGTGAAGATCAAGAACAAATAATCTGAAGTGCTAAAAAGCCATGATGTATTTTCACCAAGTTTTTCTTTATCTACATTTGTACACCATCTAGCTACACAATATTACTCTCTTAAACAACACTTCATTGTACTATTTCATTTATCATGTATGTCACCAAGTCATAAAATTGACTAAATGATCTGTATTATCTACTATATTATTCTTGCTTCACTTACCAAAACCTAATAAACAATCAATAACAAATATGAGCAACAACATATGGCTAACGATGGGCTTAAGCTCGGGCACGGCGTGCCCCCGCACCTCCGCCTGCTAGTATTCTAAAGTCCGCCAAGCCCACGTGGTAGAGGCGGGGTCTCAATGCAAGCATGCCACTATAGGATGCTTCCTCCTGCAGGTGTGTCAGGTTTTTCTACATGGAAGGCAATAGTACAATATGGTGAGTTGTGACGCTATAGGGAGTCAGTATTACAACTGGTTGTTAGTAAACTTCTAATTCGAGACCAACAACAACCATAGTGTGTTTGGAAAGATGAGGCTCGCTTAAGTTAAACCATGATTTTGATTTGTCTTACTGTAAAGTGAATCTATGAAAGGGGTGGTTAGTCAGCTAGCTGAATTTCCAGGTAATCTTGGTTAAATTTCCCAAGTTGCACATTTGTTTACTATTCTTAGAAGTTGCCGATGAACAAAATAAATCATCAAAGACATAAGGGATGGACACAATTTTGATAAGAAAAGGTTGCGTCAAAGCAGTGGCATGCGCTGCTGCAGTTCATGACACTTGGGGATATTTTGCTTGCACTCGTGACAAGTTAACTATGCTTCTTAATTAGTGTTGCTCTTCCTAAAAAAGTACACGGTATAATCAAGCTTGTCACCACAAAAAAAGTAGAGCATACTATAATGACGATACTATACGAGGAGTAAGTCAAGTAGCAGCTAAAAACAGTGCATGTGTGCAAGATTAGAGACAAACACAATTGTAATCTCCTTTTAATTTGTGCTTTTCTCAAAAGTGGAAGTGATTAGCCAAGAGCTACCTAGAGCGTCGTTTCACCACCAAATTGAAGACCACGGGCAAGGTAGGAAATACTGAAAGTGTGTGTACCTACCACCTAACGCTCAGTTATGCGCGTTGAGCTGAGGTAACCTTCATATCACTAATATATATAATAAGATAATATATATGATTCATTCCATCCGGGATTAGTGCGGCTCACACTTCCTATTTACCCATGATTATATGTATCTTACTGCATTGGGGGTTGAAGAAAATGAGCTCACTAGAAAGTAAATGTATTCTCATTACATATTTTACCATCCCCAGCTTTTCTTATTCCATAAGTAAGGAAATATATAAACATCTTAATGAATGAAAACACTTTGCTTATCATCTTACCCCACTTATTAATAAATTTCTTGCACAAAGAAAGCGCTTAATTTTGCCCAATTGCATGCTTTGTGATGGATGTATGGGTGTATATTCCATCTCAAAGCTAGGTAGCTAGTATGTGTGCATGTAGTTAGGAGGTAAAGTATACAAGAATGCTCCCTAAAGATGAGTGGCGGAGTTAAGTATGTAAAGCTATTTTTGATATCCTTGCCGATCGATGGACTACTTTTCATTCAATCTTTCCGGCGCCGGTTTCCATTTTTGACGAAAGCCTCAAAGAGCCAAGAAGATGGTGGAACACACTAGACCTTTTGACTCAACTGGTTATACTTTTAATCTATGGATCATGTAATTAAAATAATATTTACAAAGTGTGCTTTGAAGGATCGTGGGATACATGATTGGTGTGTGATTAACTTAACAAATCGTATCGGGTTGTGGAAAGTAGCAGCTATATATCTAAGGTGGGTGATGGATATAATGCAGATGATCCATCCCGTGTTATCAGTTAGGTTGTCTTTCTGTACATGATTGATTAATTAGTCAACTAATTGAGTCTCTCTTATGCATCGACTTACATTTAGCTAGTGCGGTTGCATGTAATCAGACATGGATGCTTGCCGCATGTGTGATGTGCACCAAAACTACTACAGACAAAGATTGCATGTGATGTTGGGATGTGTGAAGTTTTGAATTACTATGCTATGTAAATATAAGTTGAAATGGAGTTTGTAGGCAAGAGGTTAACAGAAATAGCAAAATAATGTTTGTTGTTGACCTAAGTTTTAGTAGAAAGCCTAGGTGCGGCTAGTTTTTCACTCACCAAATTTGACGAGTTAAGGTTTGAGAGGAAGTTTGGAGTAGTAAGTTTTGGGCGATGCGTTAGAGATGTTCTAAGGTCTCTGACTATGGGTAATATGATAAAGAAATATATGCATGATATCACTTTGGTTACATCTGAAATTATAGATTAGAGTGATATCTTATTTATCAAAATAATTGTGTATATGATTTATTTGTCACTAAGTTTCCTTTTCAATTGTTAAGATATTGTATCATAGTATGATATTATTAGCGCCACTATCATCTTTAGTTATAGTGCCACATTACTGGATATGTCGTTCTGAGTTATGAATTTGTAGCGGGGAGGCCTAATTAACACACTTTATTGATTCATTTAGTTTCATAACCCTAATGATCACAGAACTAGGTGCTAATTAATTACCCTAGAAATCCACTATCTATAAATGAAACGAATGTGAGACATTCATCGCTCAGTGTCACACTTAACTTTTCGTACCATTTGATTGTTTGACCATGACCCTGTTAGTTGTTCACTTGCTTGACATGCACCACACTATGCATGAAGACTCTATTTCCCAACACCCAGCCAGCCATGGATATTTCAAAAAACAGATGATTAATCTTTAGCATGAGAAAAAGGTGAATCTTGGAGACAAGAAAGTACACTGCACATAAAGGCCTCATGAAGGCCGGCCAAGTGGAGAAATATTTGGATAGAAGCAGATGTATACGCATCTTCTTATCCCCAACTTTAGTTGGCCACCCACCTTTGGCAAAAAGTACATGTTTCCACGGTTTTCCACATACATGCCCGTCATTGCATAGTATCATCTACTATGGTATTGTGTAGATGTACCAGTCACGTAGGCACCTAGTTTTTCTTCTTCTGGCCCACATGATATATAGACATTACTCATTCTATGCCCAAACAAATAGTCACACTGAGTAGAATCAAAATCCTAGCTACCAACATATACAGTCTTTCGTGAGCGCTTCTTGGGCACCCCTCGCCTCCATGAGCCCTCCTAACATCGAGATGTGGAACACTATGGATACAAATTTGCTTTGTCCATGTTTAGAGTGTAGTGTTTTTTTTCAACAATGCGTAGTTTAGAGTTTAAGTTATTTTTTCTGATACTCATTATGTGTGTATGTCTTGATGTCGAGACTATGTCGTAGAAAATAAAAGACCTACGGATCTATCGCAATCCTAGTATGCGGTCGTCTGGTCAATACCGAGCTTGTTATGTTCCACTCCTGCGGATTCGTGACTTCTGATCCAGTGGATTGTTGTCCTACAGAAATCATTCTTCCCCAACTATAAATACTAGATGATGTCCCACGCGTTGCTACGAGAACTGTTAATATATTATTGGATGTTTTAAAACATGGGAAAATTTATGAAACATAGTATAATTTGATGATAATTTTTTTCAAAGAAATATTGTTTAGTGTAACCATCTAAGAAAATTAGATGAAAAATCAAAAAATGAGTGTGATTTTTGTTCTATTAATTTATTGACAAAACAACGTTGAGTAGAGACAGTGGAGACATCTCCACCCTTGGCTAAACCTAAAACAATGATAGCAAATACAGATGTGCATTCATAAAAAAGTTAGTCACATAGAAAAATAAAATGTGAATTAACTCATAATTTGATTTTCAATGTAAAAATGTCGCTTATAAATCAAGAGGCCCACTATTGAGTAAATCATGCATCTCACCGGATCAACCATGTGAAGTGTACTGCACCCATTCACCATAATATACCCAGGTAGCTCTAATTATTTGATTTTTCTTGTTTGGTGCGCGAGCATGCATGATTCATCATTAGGTGAAGCATAGTTCCGTCGTTAGAAAGGTTGCTTGGAACACCGGGGTTCAAGAAAACAAAGACAGCTCGCGCAATTCTATGGATTCTAGGAGCAAAGAAAACATAAGCAGGAAGCGCACGAGAATGGAAATGAGAAAACATGGGTGTTTTGGGCTTTCGAAATCAGACAACCACATCATCAACACGTGAAGTCTAACCAAATGTTTGAACGGGGACTCGTGTTGGACATTTGGGGAGGATCATATGCCGTCAAGACATATATAGACAACAAGAGAAACCTAGAATAGCGTGGCTACTTGAGAGTGCACAAAAAATAGCTAATGGTTATTTGTGATAAGTTGCATGCCCATGAAAAGCTAGAGGGGGCATGTGCATGAAGAGTTAGTGGGAAAGAGTTTTTAAATGATGGACCTAATTGATGATGTGGATAGGTTACATGTCAAGATAAATAGGATAGTGGGGATGAATCTCTTAGGTATATAAGATATGGTGACCGGGCAGCTAAAGTTGGCATCCATATTGCCTATCAATTTTTGGAAAATGTCTACCAACAAAGATTGTTCGTTCAACAACACAGGAAAAGAAACTATGATTTGTCCTTGCACTTTGTCGCTCAATCTCCACCAGTCGAGTTGGTATCTAGTCTATTTGCTTCAATCAATGGGGAATTGATGCAGATGGAGACTAAAAACTTAATTGGTTGCATGTTCCAATGATTAGGTTAAAACAAAACAAATTGATGACGACAAAAGATTGCTGCCACTCACACATAACATATTAAAAGCTATTGTGGCACTCTATTTATGCCCAATAATTTGTTCAAGCATAATTACAAAGAAGAGATTTGATGTCGCAGAAAGGAAAACTACATGTAGTTCACACTTTAGTTCACCGTACGTGGTTGTATCATATATTATTCACTTTACAACAAAGCTACTAAACTAGCTGGATCGACATAGAGCGACCCAATTACCAAACAAAGTAGTGGAAGTTGAAGAAAATGAAGCACAAGAACAATAGTGCTACAACTCTACTTAACTAAGTACTCCCTCCGTAAACTAATATAAGAGCATTTAGATCACTACTTTAGTGATCTAAACGCTCTTATATTAATTTACAGAGGGAGTACAACTCATGTAGGAGTAATTAATTACTAGCTGATGATAAATACTCGACTAACTAAGAAAAGTTCAATTAATTACATAGCGTAACTAGCAAACCGGAGGAAAAGAGAACAGACGAAGAATAAAAAAACTGATTAAGGCAAGAACGTGCTCTCCCCACCACCAACCGGCGCCGCCGCCTCGCCGCACCTCCCGCACCTGTTGTTTCCTGCCACTACGACCACCACCGTGGGTGCAGCAGCTGGAGCAGCAACCATGGAGGCACGGCAAGAGGGGCAGGTGGCGCATGTCCGGAGCCAAGCGTCGATGCAGAGCACGTGGAAGGCATGACCACAACGCGGGAGAACACGCATGCTCTCCCCGTCCGCGAACTCGGCAAGGCATATCGCGCACTCCGTTGCTGCCAGCTGTGGTGAAGCGGCTGCGGCGAAGGAGACGGTGGGGAGCGCGTCGATTGCCTTCTTCTTGAGGCCCTTCAGGGGTGGGTTGAAGGAGGAAGTGGAGCTGGAGCGTCGGCGTCGGCATGCGCACCGGGACGCGAGTGCGAGTCCGAGGACGCAAATGAGCGCGCACAGCATTGACGCCAGGATGACCGCCATGTCCGAGTCCACCGCCATCGGCGCCGCCTGCTCCGGCGGTTGCTGTGGTGAGGCAGGCGACGACGACGACGTCCCTCCCATGCTGGAGGGGGCGAGGGCGGCCGCGCGGTGCAGGACTCTCGCCGGAACGCGCATGGTGGCGAAGAGCTAGTTTTGACTGGAGCAGATGTGTTGGTCTGAGTTATGACCGTGGACTGCGAACGCATTGTTCTTTTTATAGCGTCAGTGGGGTGGTGGCGCAAGGACCAGTAGGCCCCTGGACAGGTAACCGGGCCCACGTGGTAGTGGCGGTATGGGTCCATGCATGCCGCTCCAGGATATTTGTCCATGCACGCGTGGCAGCTTCGTTTGTACTATTATCCGTTTGGTTTGGTCCATGGAAGGATATTTGTCCATGCCAATGAAGAATCTAGGGACACTGTTGTACTGAGTGGTAGCGATCAGTGGTGAAAATAGTAACTAAAAGTCTAATTATAGACCAGCCACTGAACCACAGTATGTGTGAAAAGATGAGACACGCTTTAGCACTTTTAGATCGAACAAAATTGTGGTGCTAAGAGCATCTCCGACCAGGGACAGTAAATCCTTTCCATATGTCCGGATAGACAAACCCCGGTAGTGTTGAGACACGAGAGAAGAAAAAAGTTATCCAACCAGACTCCCAAATCATCTTCATATGTTCGGGGTGTCCGCTTATATGTGAGGAGGAAATGAGGGCGTTCGGACAGCTCACCATGTTGAATTCAGACCACTCTTATTTTTCTCTCTTCTTTTTGTTTCTCCATCCCCACAAATTATATGTTTGTGTCTGGACCAATTCGAGGGACACAACTGCATCAACAGACAAATGAGGGTTCAAATGTGTACATGCCAAACACTGTCCGGTTGTCTCTGTAGACATGTAAGGGGACAGATTAGGCAAGTCCGATTGGAGATGCTCTGTGTATTTTTCTTATTTGGAGGTGAAGTGGGAAAATAGGTAGATTCCAGGGCCCCTTTCAACAAAAATCATGATTTGATCATTTTTAATTAATTATTTTTCTCTGTTTCTTTTTTACGCGGTGAAGGGTGCCAGTACACGCCTACATGCATGAAACTTTAAGTAATAAGGATTTGTATGATTTATTATGGATTATGTGTGGATTCAATGGGTGTTGGCAGGAAACTTAGCACGATGCTTTGCTAATCCCCTTTTTCAGTAGGCAGTGGCATATATTAAAATTGTCTAGTTCTTATTATTCCACCCTTACAAAATAGAAAATAACACATATGTTCCTGGTTGTATTGGCGTCGTGTTCTTTCCGCTCTCACCGGTAGCGCATCATGAGAAAAGCTTGGGAACACCCTCGAAGTCAGGATAACATTGTTGATGCAGGCGCCTGGAAGTCGTCGGTGGGAGCCAAAAGATGCCATCAACAACGAACCAAGGATTTGATCGACGTGGGAAGGGTTGGACAACCATCCTAGATATGTCCAGGCAGAACCAGAGAGGCCTAACCTCACTAGCTTCTCGACAAAACCGAAGTTGGTTGTTCTTGAAGAAGAAATCAGAAATCAGAACGCCTAAGTTGGTTTGGTATACTCTACCAAGTGATGGTACTTGTACGAGAGGAGTGAATGGCATGGGTCTAGTAGCTAAACAAGTGCATGCATGCATTCAAGATAAGAGACATGCTTTAACTGACGCTACTGCACGAGGAGGGAGAAGCCAAGTGGCCGATAGTGCTAGGTATCCAGTAACTGGACCGGGCGCATGTATGTGGAAGACTAGAGGGAGAGACGCGTTTTTAGATCATGCTTTTGTGAAAAGTAAAAGTGAGATATGAAGGAGCTGTGGAGCTCGATGTTTTCATCCACTTGAGCAAAACCTAACTATCGCCTACCTGCCCGAGATCCGTATATATCATGAGCATTGAGGTAATCTTAATAGTTTATCACTAATTAAGATATACATGCCTGATCCACCCATCCGTCCATAGTAGTGCAATGACTCACTGCCAAGGACTATATATCGTTGATTTAGCTTACATTGCAAGGAAAAGGGAAAAGATAAAGGTATAGAAATACCGTCTTTCAACACCAACGCTGTGGCTTCATAGGATGGGAGAGATCATGATATCTTAAAGAGAAAACCTGACTAGTTGTTCCCAGCTCCCACAAGGAAAACAAGTTAACTAATTTGCATAATTGCTTTGTGGTACACATATACATAGTTGACCACCAGGATTGGTGAGTAAAGTTACCCCTGATTGGCCGGCCGCTTTTAGTTTGAACTTTTCCGCTCCCAATTTCCTGCGCTAGACGGCGATAAAGAGCTAATGGAGAGGAACATGCATGCGAGTTCCAAGTTCTTTTGACTGATGCTAATTTATGCATGATACTACTAGCTACTAGTCTTGATTAATTAGTCGATTAACTTAACAACTTACATATGGTGTGTGCATGTCATGGAAAGCAACTTTGTATCTCTCGATATTTGGTGAGTGGTCATTTTATTACTATCTGAATCAAGCATGTGTTGTGTTATCTGTTAGGTTGCCGCCCCCCTATATGTATTACAAAATTAGTTGCAATTAGAGCCATCTATGAGATGATAGTCATATATTATTGCATATGATCTATTCTATGTGAATAGTCATGATGAAACACAGTGTCTTTTTGTATTGGTAGTGAGCTTGCTTTAATGATATGAAATAAATTCTCAATTTTCTTCATTAATTTGTGTATGCTATATAGATCGAGAAGGGGAAAAGATAAAATGATAGTGGGATTGTATGGGCCTTAGAATTTTCCTTCATATTTTTGTGGAAGAAGTGAATGTGAATAACCATGACAAAGATGGATGTTTCACCAACCTTGGGTATATGAATTGATAAGGAATTTTTTGAGCTCTTTGACCGCACCAAGAAAAATTACGAGCGCAGGAAATTTCATTATAATTGAAATGTACTAAAAAGATTGACTCAAATGGCCACCAGCTAAAAAGTCAATCTTTTTTAGTACATTTGAAACAAAGAGAAGACAAAGAGAAGAAGATGGAGGGAGAGGAACATATGCAAGTTGCAATATAGACCTTTTTGACTCAAATGGCCATTGATTATGCTGGTAGTTTGTCTTAACTAATCAGTCGATCAACTTGACAATGTATATATAGTGCAGGTTAAAGAAAGCTTCTATCTCTCTATCTATCTATGGTGCGGCATCCGGTCGTTTTATATATGATTGATCCCCTATTATCGGTTAGGTTGCCTCTCCATGCGTGCTTGATTAGTTAGTCAACTAATTGAGTCCATTCCGTGCTATTCTCCTGTATGCTACTCTCACTATGAGTACCTCTCCTGCACCAACTTTCACTAGTGCGGCTGCATGCTATCAGACATGCATGTACCTCACATGGGATTATTTTGGCTCGAACTATAGACTGCAGACACCTAATCCATGGAAATAATTTGGTGTAAAAATCCTAATGGTCACAAGATTATTAATTTGACCATGACCGGCTGCACCTGCACCACACTAATTAACATACGTACATGCTCTGGTCCCCAAACTCAAAATCAGGACGTTTCAATCACCAGGTAGCTGATGAACCTTTGGCTACAGAAAAGGTGAATCTTTGAGACTAGACGGTAAACATAAAGGGCATCCACCCATCATGAAAGCCGGCGGAAGTGCAGAGATATTAAGATTGAGATGCAGAGTGTACATAATATCTTCTTCCCATATGAAATTATCCCAAATGTTAGCTAGCCTGCCACCTTTGCCAAAAAGTTAGAACCCTGATAAGTGTCACACGTGTGGCACGAGCGCATGGCAACTCTGAACATTTGTGATGTTAAGAATAGTGACGCGAAGGTGGCAACTTTAGTTGTCAAGCATGTAAACTTTCTTTTTAGATGGGAAGTTTCAGTTTTTTTCGGGTGCCAACTTTAGTAGTAAAAAACGTCAGGGCCGATGTGCTTCGTGCCACACGTGTGACAATAATCATTTGGGAAAAGTTAAACGTTTCCATGTTGCTCCCGCATATATGCACATCATCCCACTCTACATCTATGCAGACATGCCAATCCTACTGCAAGCACATTGTTTTTTGTTCGCGCACATGAGAAAGAAGATTTACTGTTTCGTCGGTTCTCCTCGGCACTGAGGCGGAACACCATGGATCAATGAGTGTTTTGGCATCAACTTCCAGGTGGTCTCGTGGGGAATAAAAGTCACACGGATCAATCAAGGTCACACAGCTGACAAAATCAACCACGATCTCACCCGGAAAAAAATCAACCACGATCTAGTAAAACAGTCATCTAAATTGTACTGCAACTATTACAGACGGAGACAGGCCCACAAGTCCTCGACGAGACCAGTAGCGCCACAAAGAGAAATGCAAATAAGCATATGAAGAGAATCATCACTTTTTGTCTTCACTAAAGACAGTCCGCGTACATCTTCCTCGTCGTGTGGCAAAAGTAGATGATCGGCTCTTAAGTTTCAGTTGGCTCTTGACTGAAAAACCCAATCATATCGGCTACACATCGCATTGTGGTTCCCAAAAACAAGATAGACAACACATTCACAAAAGCGATCAAATAAACATGAACTGTGACCAAGCTACCCTGATGATATAGTGTCTTTCCACCCCCGCTTCATCTCCATCAGTTGAGCTCTTATCATGTTGTGCTTCAATCAATGGCGAATTAATTCCGTTTGAGACTAAAATTAAGCTTCATTGGATGCGGTCTGTGAGTACACTGGAGCACACAAAACAAATCAAAAACGACAATAGATTCCCTGCTTATGTCCATATAAGCATAATTAATGCAAGCTATTCACATTCTACCAACCCTCAATGATTTGTGAGAGGATGATCACGAAGGAGCTGCCATTTGTGTATAGGGGTACCATGTGCAGAGCTTGCATCAGAGCCTAAGTGAGTAAAATCTTAAACCTTGCAAGTCTTATTTTATAGAGTTGCCACAAAAATTAACGTGGCCAAATACATTGGATTGACAATGACCTAGATAAAATTGAAAGGTGGAAGAGCACTGAAGGTGCAAAAGGTGCAATAACAGTACGGATTTTTTTCTCTTTTGCAGGAAAAACATTTCAAGCCTGATTAATCAATTGATTACAAGCTAACAAACTGATACTAGTTAACACAACTACCTAACATAAAGGAAACGCTAGAAAATGGGTAAGATAAAAGCTAAGGCAAGAACGTGCTATCACCGCCACCAGCCGGCGCTTCCAGCTCGCCGCACCTCCCACACCTGTTGTTCTCCGCTGCGACCACCACGACCACCGTTGGCACAACCGGCAGCTGAGCCGGTGTGGCGATGATGGGGGCGCGGCAGGAGGGGCAGGTGGCGCACGTCCGAAGCCAGGCGTCGACGCAGGCCACGTGGAAGTTGTGGCCGCAGCGCGGGAGCACGCGCACGCTCTCTCCGTCAGTGAACTCCGTGAGGCATATCGCGCACTCTAATGACGATGAGCATGCTGCCGCTGATGATGATGGCTGCGGTGAGGCACCGGCCGCGGTGAAGGAGACGGTGGGGAGCGCATTGATGGCCTTCTTCTTGAGGCCTTTCGGGCGAAGAGGCACGGAGGATGTAGTAGAGTTAGAGCGTCGTCGCCCACACGCGCAGCGGGAGACGAGGGCGAGGCCGAGGACGCAGACGAGCGCGCACAGCAGCGACACCAGGATCACCACCATGTCCCTGTCCATCGCCATCGCCCGCGCCATCTGCTGCTGCTCCGGATGAGGCAGCGGCAGCGAGGAAGGTGACAGAGACGGCTCGCCGGGACCGGCTGCGACGGCCGTGCTGCGGTGCAGGAGGTTCACTGGACCCCGCATAGTGTTGCTGTGGTCTGGAATACTCCAGTGGCTAAGAGCTTTGACTGAGCGGATGTGTGCGTGTGAGTTCTGACTTCTGACCGTGCGTCGTGAGCGCGTGAGTTTTTATAGCGTAGATGGTTCGTGGGATGTCACAGCAGTGCAGTCCTGGCCATGGGAAGCCCGGCCCGGCCCGACGCTGCCCCCGGGCCGGGCTCGGGCCTAGTTTTTTAGCCCGAAGGCCGAGCTGGGCCAGGCCCGGGCCCGTCGTTTTTCTATTTTTCTGAAGTTCGGGACGGGCTTGGGCCCAGAAACACAGGCCCGATGGCCGGGCCGGGCCCGGGCCTGGGTTTTTTGTGTCGGGCTTGGGTAGGCCCGGCCCGAAGCCCGTCCCGGCCCGAGGTTTGGCCAGGTATACGGCAGTGGAAGGTAGTGGGCCCAGGACAGGTAGCGCCGGGCCCATGTGGTAGTGGCAGGCGCCAGAACGGGTCCATGCATGGCAATGGGATATTTGTCCATGCACGCGTGGCAACTTTGTTTGGAGTATTACTATTATCCTTTTGCTTTGGAAAGGAAGCGGTAGGAGAAGAATCTAGTGACGCTGTTGTGCTGAGTGGTAATGATCAGTGGTAATAATAGTAACTAAACGTCTAATTAAAGACCAATCACAGTATGTGTAAAAGAATGAGACAAGCTTTTGCTCTTTTGGCTTGTGCTTTGCTCCCAAAGGAAAAATGTTATAGTGCCAAGCACTTTCCTTATTGTAAAGTGAAGCATGAAAAGAGGTCGATTCGAGGGCCCTTTTGACTAAAATCGTCTGGTGATCTTTTTCTTATATTCTTCTTTTCTTATTCACAGTTGGTTATCATACCTCAAACATAAGCGAAATAAATGGATGAAATTTTTGTTTTATTACGGTGTTGTGTGCAAATCGCTTACATGTCTATTGGTGGCCCGAAATGGTGGATCCTATGCACAAAATTATTTGTTCGTCAACAAAAATTTGGAGAAAATAGCATTCACAAAGGTGCATACAATTCACGGGCAAAATGGTAAATAAATGACACATGTGATTTTGTTCCATGAAACTTAGAAATCAAAAAAAGATGAATATTTATCAGAAACACGAAAATAGCCATGTAAGCAAAATCAGCGAAACAATTGACCGAGGAGTAAGTTTTTTTTGAGGGTACGCAAATTGCGTACCTTAGCTTTATAGAAGGAGAGAAATACGGCCGTACAACCACATCTACCTCTCGCTGCGAACAACGAGCATAGCACAACTCTACACCCGACACAAACAAGGACAACCACACACGACTACACACTACGACATACAAGAGCCTACCCAAAATCGATAACCTCGCTGCGTCTCGACCGACGCCGGTGATCACCGAAGAACAGCGACTCCAGCTTACTTGGTAGAGCCAGCGACGACCGTGCATAGCGCCAGAAAAGAACGGTCCGGGCAGCGGTGCACGCCGGAGGAGCGCAACATAGGGCCTCTTATCTCCCAGCACGAAGCTCCCAACAGAGAAACAACGTCAGAAGACGCCGCCATCGTGCCGATCCTACGAATCAAGGCTTTCACCCCGGAGATGGTTGCCGATACAAGGCAACATGGAAAATGGCGCTACACTCGGCGACGCCTCCAGGAAGGGGAATGACACCCACGGGTGCCATCGACACTGGTCCGACCAAGGCCGAACAAAATTTTCATCTGTAGCATTGCACATTTCCACGCCTCCAAGATTCCGGCCAGCCCCGAAAGATGTCTCTCACCGCCAACACCGCATCCACTTGTAGTTGGAGCCACACATCACTGCCGAGGAAGCACGCCTGAAGCCACCACCTTCAGCACCCTAGGAACCGCATCAACCACCAATCGATGCGGGGACCAGATCCGTCGCGATGGCCTTCACCCGCACCTAGGGACCGCCACACAGATGGATCTGACACGCACCATCAACCACACTTCGACGCCAACTTCACCGAGGCATCACCGCCGGCACCTCACACGTAGGTGGTCGGGCACCCGCTGCTCGCTAGGGCCCTGCCTAGCCGAGCCTCGCAGCGCCGCCGCCTCCATGGCTGCGCATGCGCTGCTGCCTCCGACGAAATCAGCGCACCACCCACATCCACTCTCCCGTTGCACCCCTCGTGCAGATCTAGGGGACCGTCGTCGAGCATCCCGCTGTGAACCAGCCTCCCGCAGCACCCAACCGGGAGCCATCCGACGCGCCAGATCTGGCCCGAGAACCTCGGATCCGCGCAAGGGAGGGCTGCCGGCCTGCCGACCCGACGCCGACCAAGGGAGCCACCACGGCGCCACAGGCCGGACGAGGTCACCCGGAGCCGAGCAGGGCCGCGCCGCGCCGCCCGGAGGAGCAGGGCACCGCCGGCTCGCCCCGCGCCACCTGGAGCAAGGCCACGCGACTCCGCCCAGACGAGAGCCACGAGCGCGCCGTGCCTGGTCAGAGCCACCCCCGCCCGCCACCGGCACGCGAGACCACGCCGGCGTGACGACCTCCGCGTCAGATCTGGGCGTCCCGCGCCGCCTGGAGCCTGGAGAGGAGGGGAGAACCCCGCCGCCGACGACACGCCCGGGCTTTGCCCGGCGTCGTCCCTTGGCGGCAGCGAGGGAGTGGGAAGGGGGGTGGCGGGCGGGAAGACTAGCGGCGGCGCAATTAGGGTTCCTCCCGGGCCGCTCGCGGGAGCGGCACGGGGACGGGTTTGTTTTCTACGGAGGAGTAAGTAATGCATGGAATTTCTAGTGTTTGTTTTATGAATAATAAATGTGTGGATAGAGTGGGCGGGCCAACATGACAGTGAAAGGCACCAGCACGCCTGCATGCATGCTTTAAATGCTTTCTTTAGAGGAAAAGGGCGCGAGAGCCCCGGCTCCATTGCATTAATCAATGAAAGCCAACCATCCACCAGTCTTCGAAACTCCAGAATCTCAACCAGCCAGCAGCTAAGGGATAATCCCCCACATACTAGGCCTCGAAAAGAAAAACAGAAACAGAAACAGAAAGGTTCAAAGGAATACACTGCACGGCTACACAGCTGCTAGCCAACATACAAGAGGCCACACAGGGTGTTACATTTAACTTTGCGAGGTTCACAGCCATGCTTTAAGTGCTCGTTCGGCATAATATGGATAGGAGGAACTGAGGGGGATTGGTATGGAACTTGGTACAATTCCTGCTATTCCCCTTCAATTCAATCCCTGTTGATCCAATGCAATTTGCAAACCGAACTTGTCCTAAATTGGTTTGGCATATTTGTATTAGGTGGAAAGGTACCTTGTAGAATCTAGCTAGTGGTGGCACTGTCGTAGGAGTGAGTGGAATGGCTCCAGTAACTAAACTAGTGCACACATGCATGTATGCAAGACCAGAGACACATACTTTTAATCGAGTGTGGCGTTTCGATGTCCAGACTCAGCTGCACCCGATCAGTAAAAAAATCAAAACAAATACTAGAAACATTAAAAAATCGAAAAAAATTATGTGTAGTAGATAATTTGATGCGTCAGGTTTCGTCCAATTTTTAGATTATTTGGACATCTGAGTAGCTCTCAGCAAAAAAGACAAATCAGATCGGAAGGGTGCATGAACAGTAAACATTTTTACAGACACCAGATTTGTCTTTTTTGCCGATAGCTACTCAGATGTACAAATGATTTTAAAATTGAAGCGTACCTCAAACATCAAAATATCTATCACACCAAAAGAATATTGGAATTGTTTGAATTTTCCTAGTAGTTGTTTTGATTTTTTTTCGTCCTGGTGGGTGCAGCTGGGCCCGGGCTCGAAAACGGATTACCGCTTTTAATCGTGCTTTTGACGCTACTGTACGAGGAGAGGGAGGAGGAGGCCAAGTGACAGATAGTCCTAGGTAACGATTAACTAAACCAGGAGACATGCGCATGCATGTGTGTGGAAGGTTAGAGACAAAGAGGCGCGCTTTGAATCCCCTTTTGGATCGTGCTTTTGTACAAAGTGAGGTATGATATGAGATAGTTGTGGAGCTCGACTGGTTCACCCACGTGAACAAGTCAACACACCGGGAGGTGGGGGGTGACACAATATATATACTCTCTCTTCCAGCACAAAAAATATCCTAGACATCCTTGCTAAGATTATACCATTGTACACGCCATAATACGAGAATCAGTAGGACGAGCCCACACGGCACACGGGGAAAACAATATGATTTAGCTAGTGATGGTACTGTTGGAGGAGCGAGTGTCATGGCTCCAGTCACTAAACAAGTGCATGCATGTACCTATTCAAGATGAGAGACACGCTTTTAACCGTCTTTTAACGCTACTGTATGAGGAGGAGGCAAAGTGCCATATAGAGCTTCGTAACCAGTAACTAAACCAGGGGCATGTATGTGTGTGGAAGATTAGAGATAAAGAGTCGCACTTTGAATCCTCTTTTGGATTGAACTTTTGTACAAAGTGAAAGTGAGATACGGAAGAGCTGTGGAGCTCGACGGTTTCACCCACATGAGCAAGACAACGCAAGGGGGAAACGATAGATACAGTGTGCACACACACCTAGCTATCGGCTACCAAAGATCCAGATATATCATGCATGATGAGTCGGATGGCTCCAGTGACTAAACAAGTGCGTACATGCATACAATATGAGAGACACAAACTTTTAATCGTGCTTTTAACGCTACCATACGAGGAGGAGGCTAAGAGCATCTCCAACAGGCGCGGCAAAAGGCGCGCCCGCGCGGTAAAATTACGTTTTAGCGCGCGCCGGCTGATTCCGCGCGCTCCAGCGGTGGAGGGAACTTACCGCGCGCGGGAAGCGCTTGCGCGCGCGCGGGAGAAAGCGGCACGCGACCCGGTAGATTTGGCGCGCCGCTTACCGCGCGCCTTTAAATTGCCGCGCCCGCCACGCGCACCGCACACAGCCACGCACCTTCCCCTCGCAAGCTCGCCGCCTCTCCGCTTCGCAGCTTTCCGCGCCACCACCGCGCCACCATGCCGCCGCGCCGCCGGGGTGCTTCGGGCTATCGCGGCGTCCGCGCGCGCCCCAACGGCTGGTTCTCCGCCGAGATACGGTCCGGCGACGTGCGGCTCGGCCTCGGGACATTCCGGAGCGCGCACGAGGCGGCCCGCGCGTACGACGCGGCGGCGTGGCGCTTGGACAGGCCCCGGTCGCAGATGAACTTCCGGGACGTCTTCACGCGCGAGCAGGCGCAGCGCGTCGCCCCTCCGCCGCATCTCATCACCGACCTCGACCGTGCCGACCATGCTCGGCGGCAGCGCCGCCTCCTCGTCGCCGAGGAGGACGAGCGAGCCATGGCGGAGTGGCGCCGTCGCCACCCGGAGAACGTCGCTGACGAGCACGCCTACTAGGCGGAGAGGACGGCAAGGCGCCGTGCGGAGCGGGCTGACCGGCGTCAGCGGAAGGCATTGGCGAACGAGCAGTGCGACATAGTTTCAGCAGGTGGGAGGTCGTTCTTCACGGCCGACGATGACCGTTGGGACGACATATGGCTCTCAACCTCGGACGACACCGACGAGGATGATGATGATGATGATGGTAGCGACTTGGAGTAGTTTCTATCTATCTATCTATGCCGTAGTAGTGGCTATCTATCTATGTATGTCGAACTATCTATCTATGTAAAATATCTTGCATCTTTTTTTAGCTATGCAAAAAAAATGTTCGCGCGCTGTATTTTTACCGCGCCTGCTGGAGCTGCGCGCGCGCGGCTTTACAGCGCGGCTGCTGGAGCAAACGCCACGCGCCGCGCCAAATCAGGCGTTAGCGCGCGCCAAATCATTTTTTAGCGCGTGGCGCGTTCGGCGCCTGTTGGAGATGCTTTAAGTGGCAGACGATAGTGCTAGGTAACTAACAAAACCAGGCGGATGTGTGCTGCGGAAGAGCTGTGGAGCTCGATGTCGGTTCACCCACATGAGCCAGACAACGCACGGAGGAAACGATACAGAGTGTGTGCGTATACCGCCTACCTATCGCCTACCGGAGATCCATATGTACTAGTATCATGCATGCTGAGGTAATACATAAATCGCCAATTAAGATATACGTGCATGATCCATCCATCCATCCATCCAGAGGTGGCTAGTGCGACGACTCACTGTCAAGGATTATATACCGTGTTACCTTACATTGCAAAGAAAAGCGGAAAGGAAAATGGGATAAAAGTGCAATATGTTAACTCCTTCCTCTTGCTCTTAACTTATGTTATCTTAGCAAGAACACTTTAACTTATCCCACGATTAATTCCCAATTCTCACAAGGAAAGAACGCTTAATTTAATTGCCGTACAATGGTATGCACACCCCCAAGACTTTGGTGCCTAAAGCCACCCCTGTTGATCGGCCGCTTTAATTCAAGCTTTTTCCCAGGCCGTCCGGTCGCCATTCCCGGCGCAAGCTAGACGATAAAGGGCTAGAAGACGGAGAGCAACATGCATGCAAGTTGCAACACCTTTTGACTCGATTGGTCCTGTTGCTACTTGATGCACGTATAATATTAGCAACAAGGCGTAATCAATCGATTGTTTAACTTAACAACGCACATATCGTGCAGATCGTGCGAAGCAGCTATCTACCTATGCCCGACGACTAATCGTTTATACTATCTGAATCGAGCTCGAGTGGATGAACGACTTTCAGCAGTGCATTCAAGTGTCAAGTGTCAGACACCTCCGACTCTAACCATGAACCCAGTTTGCTGCACTGCAAATGCACCACACGAAACGAACATGCATGCTCTGGTCCCCAACATCCAACCAGCCACGGACACATATCAATCACCAGATGAGATGATGAATCTAGGGGGAAAAATTAAGGTGAATCTTTCAGACAAGGCGGTACAGATAAAGCACATCCATCATGCAAAAGTGCACATATATGCAGATAGGAGATTCAGAGTATATATACACATCTTTTTCATGATCTTATCTCCACAATTAGCTGGCCAGCCACCTTTGCTAAAAAGGGCTCCGCGTGCTCATGCTCGTCCACATATATGCCCATCGGTACACAGGTTCTCTCGAATATATGTGGGCGAATCAGTGGTGCAAGCACATGGTTTTCTTGTTCGGATCATAAGAGTTTTCCCATCGCGTCATTCTGATTCATCCCGATCGGATTGAAACCTTAGCTGGTTACCGAGAGAGATTTTCATGGGTGTAACGTTGATTTTCCCTTCATGGCCGACAACCTTTCTGGTACCATGAGGCGAGGGGACCATGGATGAATGTTCGATTTCAAATCGTTTATATGTTCCGAACATGCTTCCTTTGATTTCTATGCGGAACTCAAGAAAGCACCACATGAGAGGGGAATAGTGTATGTGACTGAAATTAAGGTGAGGAGAGATAGTCACATCAAAGCCACACAGCATAGTGTACCGTTGTTTAAACCAGGGCCTCCGTACGACCGTGTGACAAATGGTTAAACATTTGTTAACAAATTGCTGGTGCCAAATTCGAGCAATCCAACAGAGTTCTCCATTCGCTTCCGTCTGATGTATTTTTTTGAGAGAAAAGAAGCTAGGAGGGATTCTTTTTTTAGGAACCTAGGAGGAGCTGAGTACGGAAATCACTATTCACCGCCTTATGCGGCAGATCGCATAAGCAACGAGCGAGCAGTGCCAAAATGAGCTGGCCCGTTTTTCCAGTAACACTGTACACACGGTGCCAGTTCTAGTAACCTCCTAGACGGTTCCTGAACCGGTTTCCTTTTTCTATTTGTTTCAAAACTTATTTTTCTAATTTTCTTTCAGTTTTTATTTTTTTATTTCTTTCACTGTTTACGTTTTTATTTTGTTCTTTTCTAAAAATTCAAAATTTTCAAAATCCTTTGGAGATTTTATAAAAAATGTTCATGACTCCAAATTTTGTTCACATTTTTCCGAAACATTTTTGGAAAATTTAAATATTGTTCGCGTTTTACGATAATGTTTGCTAAAATAGTTCCTAATTTTCAAAAAAAAACACAAATTCAAATGATATTCTTCTTTAAAAACATTTTCCCAAAATGTTTTGGATTTAAAAAATGTTCCAATTTTCAAAAAAAATCAGAAATTCACAAAAAATCATGTTTTTAAAAAAATAATAGACTATATCAAAAAACAGTTCGCGGTTTTCATGATTTCTCCTATTTTTGAAAAAGTGTTCATAATTCAAAAATTGTTATTAATATATTCCAAAAATGAGCAAATCGAGTGAGAAAAGTAGTCATCAAACATAAAAAATTTAAATGTTAATCATGTATTTGATCAATGTTAAACAAGTGTAAAAATGTTCTTGATGCATAGATAAAGTATACAAATGTGTATGAAAAATTATAAACATGTGTTGTAGTAACAAAAACAAAGAAAAAGCGGTGAAAACCGAACAAACCAAAGAAAGAAACAAAAGAAACACCTCAGAAATGAAGAAAAATGAAAAACCCAAAGAAACCCATGAAAATCAATGAAAAAACAAAGAAAACCCGAGAAAAAAAACAAAGACAAAGAAAGAAAGAAAGAAAGAAGGAAAAGAAAATATCAGTGAAAGCCGAGATAAGAAACAAAGAAACCAAATAGAAATCATAGAAAAGGAGAAAGAAAAAACACAGTGTAAACATAGAAAAGAAACGAACAAAATCGGTGAAAAAATCAATGATAACAGAAAAACAGACGGAAAAAAGTCAGAAAAAAGAAACAATACCGAAAGAAGAAATAAAACTAAAACTAAAACAATACAAATGGAAAAAATACAGGAAGCAAGCGAACCAGCGGGGAAATGCGTTAAATGGGCCGGCTCATAGCTACGGGCCTTTCAGGCGAGACGAGAGCTATATACTCGCTATAAGTGAAGCGAGTATATAGCGCTTGAGGTGTTCCTAGGCTCGATCCTATCGTCCCTCGTGGATTCATTCTGTTTCAGCTATAAGAATGGCTTCCCTAATTCCCTAAACAAAAGAATTAGTCGCGCTACAACGCAGCTCTACCAAACTGGAAGCTCCTGTTTCGGCGCCCTAAGCAACCGAACAGGTTCCTAGCACTCACGCACCATCGGTCATTCGTGGGCTGGTCGAAGAAGAAGACAAGTGCCCGACTGGGATCCCTGATCGCTAAATTGTGTTTGACCGGCTACAGTTGACTAGTTGAATGTTCAGCTATTGACTTTTGAGGAAAAAAATCAAAACAAATCATGAATTCAAAAATGTTAACGAATTTTGTAAAAAGTTCACAAATTTGTAAAAAGATAATACAGTTTAAAAAATATTAATTTTGAAAAACAAAATTCACCAAATTTGAAAATAGTTCAGCAAATTTGGAAAAAATACCAAACTTGAAAAAAGTTCATTGATTTTTTTTAAATTCATCGAACATCAAAAAATTTCATCAAACTTGAAACAAAGTTCATTGATTTTGAAAAAAGTTTCATAAAAAAATTGTGCATTTTGAAAATAAGAAGAAGAAGAAGAAAAAGGAAAAAGTTATTCAAGAAAAAAAGAAGAAGGGAGGAAAAAGGATATAAGCTTACAACAAGTTAGTTTAATCTGTAGTGTTCGTACTAGTGCTCACAACAAGTTAGTTGTCCTTGGTGGTTAGTGTAGTTTAGACAGAAAGAGGAGTTCGCGAGTTCGAACACATCACATGCGACTTTGCTGTAGGGGAGTGGAAAAGGA
>NC_041393.1:760112460-760121118 GCF_002162155.2 Triticum dicoccoides | reverse complement strand
AAGTGTAGTAACGGGCGCTTAAGGCGTCATATAGGAAATGCCCATCGAACAGTGGTGAGTAGCTCAGTTGCGCTGGCGCCTTAAGAGCATCTCCAACAGCATCCCTATCTAAGGGCACGAAAAGAGGGTGGAGTAAAAAGTTTGGGCACGAGAACGTGTTTTTTGGGCAAGAGCAAGCGCCGTCTCCAACAGCAGCCCTAAAATAGGGCTCCCAGATGAATCAAATAAAAAAAAGAACTAACATTTGAAGTACTTCGATCGCATTTCATATTTCAAACAATGTTTGATCGAAGTATAAAGATGCAAACTACTCCCTCCGTCCGGAAATACTTGTCCAAGGAATGGACGTATCTAGATGTATTTTAGTTCTAGATACATCCATTTGTATCCATTTCTATGACAAGTATTTCCGGATGGATAGAGTACAAACATAGTTCAAATACTACATGCCACTTTAAGCTACCAACTTATACCAATCGATATCATCGGAGTCATCGCTCTCGACGTCGACCACACTGGAACCTTTTGCATTCTTCTTCTTCTTGACCTGTGATGACGAAGAGCTTGCCTCGTCATATTTCTTGGGCAGCCAAGAAAAGGCTTTTGTTGGAGACGCTCTGAGAATGTGCATCACACATCGGCGCATTGCATTATGATTCCCATTTAGAAGAACCTACCTGGATTGGACACATATGGTACGGTCTAGATCATGTAACTAACACAAACCCTCTAACTTTGCACGCCAGAGAGGATTGAACAGTGGTTACGTTCAATTGGTGGCCTTGTAGGGATCCATGTTGACAGTGGCAGACCCAGGCCTCAGGCAGGTCGGGTTGCCGCTTGGGGTGTGGCCTTGAACCTCTGTGTACACTGTAGGAAGAAGTACACTGTTTCTTTTTGTAGCAACCTGCCTGTCTGGGGCTTGCCTGGGTCATAGCTAAATCCTGGCGCCGCCGCTGCATGATAACCATGCATGCACATGTGGATGTATCCTTCCCGCCTAACCGACCAACTTACTACAACAAATTACGCCCAATGCGTCAGAGTCCAAAGCCGCTTTTGGGTGTTGCATTTCCATCCATCGCTAGATTAGATTAGATCCCGTGTCGTCCATCATGCCTTGTCCTGCGCAATGTGCAAATGTGCACCCAACACCCACTCTAACAACGAACGTGCCATTAGTGCTATATGTAGTATCCAAGCCGCTAGAAGCCTCGCCTGGAGCTATCCTGAAAACTTCCTAACACTTGTTTGAATGGAGTCCTGAAAGTTTTAGACCTAGCTTGCCCTGGATCGCTCACGCAAAAAAAAAAAAAACTTGCTAGGCGTCCCGTTCGGTCGCCTGGACCGCAGGCAGCAACATCCAGGTGTTGTTTTTTTTTTGCGAATCAAGAGCTTCATTAATTAAACAGGAGCATTACAATCTTTATGTAGGAAAATTAACTAAAAAACTAGGAACATAGTTGATCCATAAACATCTACGCCTACTAACAGATGCCTGCTTAGCGCAAAGATGTGCCCCAATATTAGCTTCACGCCCAACAAAATTCAACTAGCAAGAAGCTAGATTGCTGCTCAGCTCTTCAATGTCGTGAAGAATTGATGCTATCTCCGATCTTCCATCCATCCTCGTTGTTGGAAACGAGAGTTTTGGCAATGCTTCACGATATATTGATCGGTGCATAGCGCACGTATATATGGAGTACAAGGTGGGCCACAACCTCAACTATACAAAGATTAGGAGGTGGGCCGGGCTATACAATATACATGCACAAACCATATATTCAACACCCCCCCTGCAGTCGAATCGTCGCCGTAGACGCAAAGACTGGACCTGAACTCCTCGAAGACAGAAGTAGGCAGTCCTTTCGTCATGACGTCGGTGAACTGCTACGCCGTCGGGACGTGGAGGACCCGGATGCGCCCAAGAGCCACCTGCTCACGAACGAACTGTATATCGAGCTCAATATGCTTTCGACGATGATGGACCGGGTTGGCAGAGAGGTAGATGGCAGAGACGTTGTCGTAGTAGACGAGCGTGGCCTTGTGAACGTCACAAAGCAACTCCTGAAGCAGCTGACAGAGCCAAGAGCATTCAGCAATGGTGTCGTGTGTCCGGGCAGCCGACCCAGTCCGCATCAGAGTAGGCGATGAGGTCGGTGGAGGCGGAGGCCGTCAGCGTAAGTCCCAAGGACTGGGTGCCGTGTATGTATCGGAGGATACGCTTCACCAGAGTCCAGTGAGAGTCGCGTGGAGCATGCATGTGAAGACAGACCTGCTGAACAGCATACTGCCAGTCGGGGCGCGTCAGGGTCTGGTACTGCAAGGCACCCACAATGGAGCGGTAGAAGGCCGCATCAGATGCAGGCGAACCCTCCAAAGCGGAAACCTTGGCCTTGGTGTCGACGGGCATGGGAGCTAGCTTGCAGTTAAGCATGCCAACTCGATCGAGAAGCTCATGGGCGTAGCGCTGCTGATGCAGGAAGAACCCATCTGGCTGTCGAACCACCTCAATGCCAAGGAAGTAATGCAAGGGACCCAAGTCCTTCAGGGCAAACTCATTGCGAAGACGAGCAGTGAGCCGCTGGAGGAGCGCGACAATGGATGACGTCAGAATGATGTCATCGACGTACAGCAGCAAGTAGGCCGTGTCAACTCCGTGATGATACACGAAGAGGGACACATCAGAGCGAGTCGATGTAAATCCGAGCATCTACAGGAAGGCGGCGATGCGCTCGTACCAGGCCCGAGGTGCCTGCTTCAACCCATAAAGAGAATGGGAGAGCAAGCACACATGATCTGGATGCGTGGCATCGACGAAGCCGGTGGGCTGCTCACAGAACACCTGCTCAGTTAGGTGGCCGTGCAAGAAGGCGTTGGACACGTCCAACTGATGCACAGGCCAAGCTTGGCACACGGCTAGCTGGAGCACGGCGCGGATCGTGCCCGGTTTAACAACCGGGGCAAATGTGTCGGTGAAGTCCACGCCCGCGCGTTGCCGAAAGCCCCGAACCACCCAGCGAGCTTTATAGCGCTCGAGAGTGCCATCCGGACGAGTCTTGTGCCGAAAGACCCACTTGCCCATGATGATGTTGGCACGGGGCGGCCGAGGGACGAGCTGCCAGGTACGGTTCCGCTGGAGCGCATCAAACTCCTCCTACATCGCAGCGAGCCAATGAGGATCCCGAAGGGCGGCTCGAGCTGACGATGGAAGAGGGGACGGCTCAGAGACGGAAGCAGCGAGAAGGTACTCATCGCTGGGGGTACCGCGTGCTCGGGCGGAGGGTGCCAGCCCGAGAGCGAGTCATCGGGCGGGGCAGCGGGTCCGGAGTGGAGACGGGCGACAACGAAGAAGAGCCTGCCTGCTCTGAGGCCGCCGCGGGCGAGGCCGCGGGCGAGGCGGCGGGCGAGACCGCCGCCGGTGAAGCGGCCGCGGGCGAGGCGGTGGGCGAGGCCGCCGGCATGGTCGAGGCCAGAGACGCCAGGGGCGTCGCGGGCGCCGAGGGAGGTGCGGCCCCTAGGGCAGCCAACCGGGGAGAAACTCAACCCGTGACGCGGGGGGCACCCTCAAAGCCGGGAGGCGGCCCAAGAGAAGCACGTGAGCGGCCGTCACCGGGAGCGGGCAAAGTCGCAACATCCGAAGGTACCTGCTGAAACGGAAAAACCATCTCATCAAAGTAAACGTGTCGTGAAGTGATCACCCGATGTGAGATAGGATCAAAGCACCGGTGGCCTTTGGTGTTGGGGGATAGCCGAGAAAGATGCAGGCCACAGACCAAGGTGCGAGCTTATGAGGAGCAGTGGAAGCGATGCTGGGGTAGCACAGGCAACCGAAAATGCGGAGCTTAGCATAGGAAGGTGGCGTGCCAAACAAGAGGTGATGAGGTGCAAAATTCCCGCGAGTGCGACAAGGACGAATGTTAATAAGTAGTGATGCGGTGGCAAGTGCGTCGGGCCAAAAACGTGGTGGCACGTTGGCGTGAAAGAGGAGGGTGTGAACGCAGTCGTTAAGAGTGCGAAGCACACGCTCAGCGCGACCGTTTTGTTGCAAAGTTTACGGGCAAGTGAGACGAAAGATCATGTCGTGTGTGGCGAGAAGGTTGCGGATCGTAAGGTTATCAAACTCCTTCCCGTTGTCTATTTGCAACGCATGAATGGGACGTCCAAACTGCGTGGAGACATAGGAGTTGAAAGCGGTGAGAGTGGCAACAGAGTCCGACTTTCACCGCAACGGGAAGGTCCACACATAGTGTGAAAAATCATCAAGAATGACAAGATAATAAAGATAGCCCATGTTACTTGCAACACGAGAGGTCCAAACATCACTATGAATTAACTCAAACAGGTATGATGCGACATGCGAGGAATTGCTAAAAGGAAGACGAACATGTTTGCCGAGACGACAAGCATGACAAGTGTGATCGTCGATCTTATTACACGTGAATGAAAAACTCCGAAGAATATGAAGAAGGGTGGCGGTGTTGGGATGACCGAGACGGGCGTGCCAAAGGTCCACTCCAGCGGAAAGCGCCATGGGTGCAGCGACAGAGGAGGTGGATGAGTGGACCGGGTAGAGCTCGTCGGGGCTGTCACACCGGTGAAGCACCATCCGGGTACGGGCATCCTTAACAGAAAAGCCAAACATGTCAAATTCAACGGTAACAGGATTTTCACGTGTAAGAGAACGAATGGAAACCAGATTTTTAATGATGTCAGGAGAGACAAGTACGTTAGAAAGATATAACGGCATGGAGTTAGAAGGAAAAGCAGCATGACCGACATGAGTAATAGGCATGGAAGAACCGTCACCCACGGTAATGCGAGCAGCGGTGTGAACGGGGTGAGTGGCAAGAAGGTTACCGGGGTTGGCGGCCACGTGAGTCGTGGCTCAGGTGTCCATATACCAGTCGCCACCGCCAGTGTATTGCTGCAGCGTGGGGGCGGTGTGGAGGGCCGCTAGGAGTGCGGGGTCCCAAGGCGTCGGCGGAAGAGCCGGGGCGGACGGCGCCGGCTGAGGCGGTGGCGTCACGAACCCACCGGCCGAATGCAGCCCATAGGCTGCGGCGGGGCCGTAGCGCGACACGGGCGGGTACGACTGAGGGGCTGCATGAAGTGCCCGATGAGCGGCCGGGCGGGCGCCGAAGAGGCCCAAAATAGGGGCACGCGGTACAGGCATGGAGTACGCGTGCACAACCCCGGTCCAGGGGTTCTGGCCGGCCTGCCAGGGCGCCGGAGGGAGCTGCTGTTGCTGGTGGCGCGGCGCCCCGCCGGGCGCAGTCGGCTGTTGCGGTTGCTGCTCGGCGGGGGGCTGCGGCAGGGCCGGTGGCTGCTGCGGGTACGGGAACCCTGGCGGCAGCGGCGCCTGGAAAGGGCCCGGGGCGGGCCTCGGCGGGGCGGTGGGCGGCGCACCGCCGCGGGTACCGACGGTGAGGGCGGTGTGGGTGGCCCGGGTGCGTGACATCTGCATCCTCCGCTCCTCCAACTTGAGGTACGCAACGATCTTCGGGAACGTCGGGTTGGTGATGAGGGGATGTTGGAGGCGGCGTTCCCGAAATCGTCGTTCAGACCGGTGATGAGGGTGCTGAGGAGGAGCTCTTCGAAGACCGTATCACCAAGGTCACGGAGCTCGTCAACAAGTTTCTTGAGGCGCATGCAGTAATCGTCAACAGACGAGTCGACCTGTTGGCACCGAAAAAACTCGCCATGCAAGAAAACCTTGCGTTGGAGCGTGTTGTCGGTGAAGAGGCCGTTGAGCTTGGTCCAAACGGCGTGAGCATAAACGTCGGCGGAGACCACCATGTGGAAGAGGTCCTTCGAGATGGTGGTGTAGAACCAACGGATGAGAGTGGCGTTGATGGACATCCACTCCTCATCGTCCTCCATGAAGCGGGAGTCCATGGAGCCATCGATGTGATCCCGGATGTTGTACTCCCGGAACACAAGGGATAAGTATGTCTTCCATGCATAGTACGCGGAGGAGAGGTGGTCGAGGACGACGGGAACCCGGGCTAGGATGTTCAGGTCGCGGATGACGACAGGATCGGGACCTTCGAACGGGTTGGTGCGGCGGCTGCGGGTGGTGCCGGAGGAGCCGGGGGAGGCCATGAGGGGATGGGGGTGGCGGTGTCTCGCGGGGGAGCGGCGCGGCTAAGGGTTGGAGGCGCGGCCTGGAGGGCGGCGCGACAGGGTGGAGGCAGAAGCGGGGGCAGCGGCGCACACGGGGATGGCGGTCGCGGCGGCATGGGATCGCGGCGGCGGGTGGTGGCGGCGGCGGTGGTGGGTGGCGGCGGCGGCGGCGGCGATGGGGATCGCGGCGGCGGCAGCGGCACACGGGTTAGGGTTAGGATCGTAGGTATGATACCATGTTGGAAACGAGAGTTTTGGCAATGCTTCACGATATATTGATCGGTGCATAGCGCACGTATATATGGAGTACAAGGTGGGCCATAACCTCAACTATACAAAGACTAGGAGGTGGTCCGGGCTATACAATACACATGCACACACCATATATTCAACACTCGTCGTTCACAGCTTGACAACTTCAGTAGCATCCGTATCAACAATGATGTTTCTGCTGCCAATATTACATGTCTGACAGCGAAAGCCTTCATGATCAACGCATTTGCAACTCTGACATACCCTTCCCTCTTCCCTGCGACAAGATGGACCTCGCGGCATTCTAGAAGGCCATGCATGTCCTGATCGGGAACGGCCAGCAGGAATGCTTCTAGACGAGCCATTGGTTGGGTGCGGCCCCTCTAGCTGTTTCCTTCCCGAGCCTCTACATCCACTCCAGGCGCAAGAACCGCACGGTGGCCACCGCGCTCGACAACGACCAATGGATCAGAGACCTTCATCATGGCAACACATCGCTGATTGTCGTCGAGTATCTGCAGCTCTGGTGGCAAATTCAACAAGCTGGACCGATCCTTACAGTCTCGCCCCGGATCGGATTGAGTGGACAGCGGGCGGCGGTGATCGCTACTCGGCTCGTGCGGCGTACCGCATGCTCTTTCAGACCAGGCCCAACACGAGCGACGACAAGGTGGTCTGGAGAAGCTGTGCGCCGGGAACCGCCAAGATGTTCTCCTGTCTCATGCTCAGGAACAGGATCTGGTGCAATGATCGGCTGCAGAGGCGAGGATGGCCAAATGGATATTTCTGCAGTCTCTACCTCTGAAACCTGGAGTCTGCGGTTCATCTCTTCTGGGAGTGCTCGTTCTCCCGCCAAATCTGGATGACCTCCGTCAGAGCTGGCTGCGAGGAAATGGTCACCGTCAAATCGCCGCTCCACTCTACCATGCAGCACTGCCTGCATATGATCCGTCGCACGCCAGCGGGGGCGCGAAAGGGCTTCAGATCAATGCTCATTTTGATCGACTGGAACATTTGGAAGGAGAGAAACGCCTGCGTCTTCAGGGGAAAGCTACCTTGCCAGAATGACGTCGCCCGCGCCATAACGCTGGATTGCCACCAGTGGCGTGCCGCCGGTGCAGCCTGCCTAGAGCCCCCATTCGGGATCTATACCGCGAGATAGCATCCCCGCAATCGCTCACAGGAGCTCTAGTTTCCATTTCAAGTTTTTTCTCTCCTCTTTTTGCCGAAAAAGGGTTTCCCCCCGCTTTGTATACAAAGCAACCAACCGGGTCATACAGGGATAGGTGCTGGGGCGGAAGCAGCACAGTCACGCCCAAAAGAAACAACAGAGAAAGAGCAAAAGAAACAAATGCCGACAACGGCGGATCAACAAAAACGAAGAAGCCTCGCGATCGCTAGGCCCACCGGTCTTATCCACTAGGCTCCAAGACTCCGAAGCGCCGGCACCAATCAACACCTCCAAGAAGGATCGCGACGATGACGACGCTGCTGCCAAGGGTTTCCCCCGGTACACGACGAGGCGATAGGAAGAGTAGCCCCCGACGCCCTCCCGGAAGGTCAGGCGGCACCCACAGGCGCCACCGCGTCGGGGTCGGCCACGCCGACAGGGGTTTCCCCCGATCCCAACCTGCACCTCGGGCGCTCCGGATCCCGCCACCAAACCAACCACCACCCTACGCCAACGCGGTCATGAGGCCTCCACGCCATCTCACCACGGCACCGCGAAGTGAGAACAGCACGACGAAGAATCGGAGCCGGGACTAGGGCATCAGCACCATCGGCACGCGGGAGGGCCCCACCTCCACCGTCAGCGACAGTAGCCGTCCGGACGCAATAGCAGGAGCACACCAGGCCCGTAGGCCCACAGGCCCGGCCGAGCCCTCGTGGGCCCGTAAAGCTCCCGCCTTCGCGCTGCTGCCGGCACGCCATCGACGCCGACGCCCCAAGTCCGAGCCGCTCCTCCTCCTCACCGCGCCGCAGACAACGAGACCATGCCGGGGGGCCGGCCCCCAGGGGCCCAGATGGGGCCCGACGTGCCCGGATCTGGGCCGGGGGCGCGTCGACGGCCACCCGGCACCACCACGCCGCCCCGCCGCCAAGGAGCGGCGCCGTCACCAGCCGGCCGCCGGCCGCCACCGCAGGGCCGCCGGACCGCAGCCAAGCCGGGCTGCACCGCCGCCGCCTCCCTGCCCCGGGAAGGGAGCACGGGCGCGCGGGGACTGGAAGGCCCGCCGCCGCCGGCACCACCCGGGCCAGCGCCGGGGGCGCCCGCCGACG
>NC_041393.1:760089477-760112125 GCF_002162155.2 Triticum dicoccoides | reverse complement strand
GGCGAGGGGCGCGAGCTCCGCCCCGGCCACCTCCCGGGGAGGCGACGCGAGGCGGCCAAGACGGAGGGGGGGAGGGCGGAAGGGGGCGGAGGCGGGGGGGCGGGGCCGGCGGCGGCGGGAGGGGCGGCGGCGGCGGGAGGGGAGCGGGGGATCCCTAGCGCGAGGGGAGGGGCGCAAGCGAGACGGTTCTTTTTTTCCTCTCTCTTCTCTTTTTCGCCCATGATCACTTGATCCTCCATGTATTCCCTGCTGCTTTCTCCTCAATCAATAAAACCGGCCAAACCGGGTCTTGCAAAAGAAAACATACCAAATAGATTGGCCTCCGATCAAGGCACATGTATGGTCACGGAGAACGAGGCATGTAGCACCCTCATCCGAGCTGAGAACAAAACTAGCATCTACATTCATCTTCAGACTTTTCTTGAGGAGGCTGCCACTTCGGTTTCTCTTTAGGGTCACCAGAATGGTTCCTACCAATCAAACGAGAGTCTGATGCAATATCAACTGTCCAGTTCACCGATTCAGTCCCCGTACGCACATGCTCATCGTGGTGTCTAGCATTTCTCTAAGACCACACTGCCCAGCCGCCACACAAGATGACCACTGCATCCTGAGAAGGAACCTTGTCATTGTCAATTATATCCACTAGTCATCAACCCATGCACCTGCATGGGCTAGCGACCTTGAGCCGGAAAACTTGGTGTTTAGTATAGTTTGGAAAAAGACTAAACGTCGTAATAGAGTTCACAATTTCTAACTATAAGTGTACTTTTCAAAACCATGGTCACATAATTTAGCCTCGAATCAATGCACAACCATAATTAGTGATGATGTATAAATTTGATGAACCAATGAGATGTATTATATCCTAATAATAAGAGTAAAAATTAAAAAAATTATTGAGGGTGCATCCCAAAACTCTTGGCTTTTTAGGTCCATATTAAATCTTTTTTTCCACAGGGTAGTCCGGCTTAAATCTATTGTCTGTACAAAAAAAATACACTTATCTATCACATATAATTTTTTTGGCGGTGAATTTTCTTTGAGTTGCTTTTGCGGGATATCTATCATCTACGACTTGTACGCATGCATTCTGGACTATGACCGACTATTATACACATGCAAATTCTCTATGTATGGATCTCCTTGCTAAGTAGTACATCACGCCAATCTAATCCATCCATGGAAACGTGTTGGTATGGGTCCCTTTTTTTTATTGCTATACCTTGGTAGCAGGGTGTACCGTGTCTATTTTGGAAGCTGTACATGGACATCTTTTTGTACTGTAACCTCATAGGACTGCTATGTGAAACGTCTAGATTTCTACTACGCTTATTGTTGCGCTTATTTCTTAAATATCTTAAATATGAAATTTAGGCATTTTTCAAAAAAATACTTGCACTTCATTCCCTGACCTCTGAATCGCCGTGGGTTTCTGATGTACTTGCATGGTTTAGAATTATTATTTTTAATATAATCTAGGATTTATGCATTAATTATATTTTTGACATATATTTATAAATGTTTTGGCATTATTTTTTCATATTTTCAGATACTATATGCATTGTCACATGCACATCTGAGAGTATATATTTAATTAAGTGTGATTTATAGACATGATTGGTACAGTACATGTATACATGCGTTGTGGCTTGTGCGTGTGCGGTGATTTCTGCATGAAAAAATTTTTAGACCACGTACCTACACCTAGATGTGCACAACACACTGAAGCACTAAACGCTGATTTTCAGCTAGTGCCAGGCATCAATTTCTACCGGGCATGATGGCCCGGGCATCAACCAAACTGGCCCAAAATCAAAGGCACATGCCAGGCAAGACTTTCGCCCATGCATGTGACCCATGGCAGCATCCATACTAACCCTAACTATGTGCCACTTTCTGATGGTCAAAACCCCACGATGGATCGACAAGACCTGCGTTGGTATGTACACAACAGGTATAGGATATCGGTCGGAGTACCTTGGTGCCTATGGGTTTAATCATGTGTCAGGGCATCTGCAATGCCAACCCGCAAACCGGACACTGAAATCGTCCGCGGACTGAGTGACCAGGTCACGGACACTGATGCGGAAGTCAGCCATCTAAATCTATATGCATACATTTCAAACCAGGTTTCAACTAACCGGACAAATCTCATCAAACACGGCGGAATTCATCAAAGTTCTGATAGAAAATAGCCCAAATCATTCATACATAGCATGCAAATAAGTCTAGTACAATAGATTCAACTCAATGTTAACTAGTTCAAATTCAACAAGATTAATCAGATGTTGAACTAAGTTTTTCGTGGATGGATCATGTTGTCCCACATATACTGCCACTTCAGCTTCATCCAACATATGTATCTGAATGATTTGCCCTTTAACCTGTGGTGCATCACGGTAACACATACAGCCTACATCACGGCAACACGTACAACCTACACAACGTGTAGAGCAACATTGAGTGAATGAATGAATCAATTAACAAGTTCAATAAGAAGAAGCAAAACTTACGATCTCAATAGTTATTGCATGCAATGGCCAAATTGACCTCAACCGATCAACCGCAGCACTAAACATCATGACAGAGTTCTGGATGCTGTATCATCGATACAGTAAGGACTTCACACTGTGTTCATGGATGATGTGCATGTCGTAGGACGCAATGCGCTTTGACGCATGAAACGACTCATGCACGCACTGCCAAAAGAACCCGCCCCTTGCGCTTCTACCTACGAAGTCCGCAGATAAAGCCAACCACGCATCGCACAACAACTCATCATTCATGGTCGAGTACCCTGTCATCCTTCTTACTCTAAAAAATGATATGAAGTTCGAATGACGTTTGACTGAACACCTGTCGGACATGGTGTCCGCCATGGACGCTGTCAATAGGGGGCGGAGGTATCTACAGCCCACAGCCGACAGTACTCGACGGACCAGACTATAGTGCACAAAGTACAAAACCGCTTTTTTAAGTGTTCGCCCGATCGACTAGATCCTGCGTCGAGCGCAGATTCTACGCAAGAGAGTGAACAGAGGTGCTAGTGCAAGTTTTCTAAATGTCCCTATTTCTAGCTTTGAGCTTTACTTTGGTCACGGGGCCGCCCAGCATGCATCCATCTCATCGAGACGCCCGGGCTGTGGGAGTCTGTCTGCATACGCCGTCCGGCCATGATTGAGTTCATCGCCGGATGATTGTTGTGGACGCGCCGCCGCTTCTGGTGAGTTACCGATCAATTAATCGCGTTCCATTAGTGTGAGTAGTGGATGTAGAGATCATACCTTGGGTACTCGCAGTTTCTCGTGGCCAACTCTGAGCGTGTAGGATTGCCTTCAGAAAAAGTCTATCCTAATAAAAAATGTGTCGTGGTCATAATATAGTTCTTGTTTGGATGAGTTGGCAGCTATTTGCCAACTCTGGTTCAATTTTTTTTAACCAATGTTAGCCGGATCATGAGCAACCACTCCTGAGCTTCATCGTGGATGTGGGCTGCCGAGCGATTCGTTCAATATGTCTTCATCGTGAAGTAGGACTCGGCCGGCTGAAAAGCAAGTCGCTCTCGCTCGCTCTCGCTGGCACGCCGACGGCCACTCCGGCCCCGGCGCCCACCCCTTCCCTCCCTGGCGACGGCCACTCCGGCCCCGCCGCCCACCCCATGGACTGCACGCCCCTGCCACCAGCGGTCGCGACCGCGAGAGGCACTGGCTCAACGAGAGCCCGTCCTCTACGGGTTCGTCCCGTCGCCCCTCCCCTGCCGGCTCCTACCGACAGGCGCTCTGCGGCGGCCTCCTCGCGTCCCCCGAGGCTGGCCGAGCCTCGCCCCGCTCCCCCTCGACGACGGTCCCCGCTCCCCGCGCCGCCCCCCGGTCCGAGATCCACCGGATCGACGACGCCGCGCCTGCGCGTGACGACGACGTCTCGGGGCCCTGGTTGCCGGCCCGCCGTCACAAGCGCCCTCGAAGCCCCCGCCTGCGCCGTTACTAACTTGTCACGCCCAATATGCGACCCTATTCAAAAGTAACTCGAAGGTCCCACCAAGGATAGATCTGCATATTGAAACGCTTTTGCAAGGTGGATATCATTACATCAACATTACATAATAGATGGGGATACATACACAAGGCATACAATGCCACACGAATACAACATCATCTTACATGGGAACAACATCCGACTACGGATGAAGCACAAACAGAAGCTCAAACGACATCTATCCTACTAGCCCAGGCTGCCGACCTAGAACCTATCCCCTGATCGAAGAAGAAGCAGAAGAAGAACTCCAAAACAAGCAAACATCGCTCTCGCGTCAAGATCATCGCATAACCTGTACCTGCAACTGTTGTTGTAGTAATCTGTGAGCCACGAGGACTCAACAATCCCATTACCATGGGTATCAAGACTAGCAAAGCTTAAAGGGAAAGGAAGGGGTAAAGTGGTGAGGTTGCAGCAACGATTAAGCATATATGGTGGCTAACATACGCAAATAAGAGCGAGAAGAGAGCAAGCGGAACGGTCGTAAAGCTAGCAATGATCAAGAAGTGATCCTGAACTCCCACTTACGTCAAACATATCCCAAAACCATGTTCACTTCGCGGACTCCGCCGAGAAGAGACCATCACGGCTACACACGCGGTTGATGCGTTTTAATTCGGATCAGGTGTCAAGTTATCTACAACCGGACATTAACAAATTCCCATCTGCCCATAACCGCGGGCACGGCTTTCGAAAGTTTAAACCCTGCAGGGGTGTCCTAACTTAGCCCATGATAAGCTCTCGCGATCAACGAAGGATATACCTTCTCCCAGGAAGACCCGATCAGTCTCGGAATCCCGGTTTACAAGACATTTCGACAATGGTAAAACAAGACCAGCAAAGCCGCCCGATGCGCCGACAATCCCGATAGGAGCTGCACATATCTCGTTCTCAGGGCAACACCGGATAAGTCAAGCTACGAGTAAAACCAACCCTCAAGTTTCCCCGAGGTGGCCCCGCAGGCTGCTCGTTTCGGACCAACACTTAGACAAGCACTGGCCCGGGGGGTCTATAGTAAAGACGACCCTTGGGTTAATTACTCCCAAGGGAAAAGTAGGTGGTGGTGGGGCAAATGGTAAAACCAAGGTTGGGCCTTGCTGGAGGAGTTTTATTCAAAGCGAACTGTCAAGGGGGTCCCATAAATCACCCAACCGCGTAAGGAACGCAAAATCCAGGAACATAACGCCGGTATGACGGAAACTAGGGCGGCAAGAGTGGAACAAAACACCAGGCATAAGGCCGAGCCTTCCACCCTTTACCAAATATATAGATACATTAATTAAATAAGAGATATTGTGATATCCCAACAAAATCCTGTCCACCATGGAGCAATCTTCAACTTCACCTGCAACTAACAACGCTATAAGAGGGGCTGAGCAAAGCGGTAACACAGCCAAGCAATGGTTTGCTAGGAAGGGTGTCGAAAAGGTTAGAGGTTCATGGCAATTTGGGAGGCTTGATGAGCAAAAGATAGGTAATGTAGCATAGCGATAGAACGAAGCAACTAGCATAGCAATGATAGTAGTGAGATCCAGGGTAGCGGTCATCTTGCCTGAAATCCCGCAAGGAAGAAGAACGAGTCCATGAAGAAGACGAACGGATGAAGCCACGAAGACGAGCCAAGCGTAGACGAACGAATCCTCACGATCGCAACGAAACGGGAACTATCGAGAAGAAGCACACAACATGGTAAACACACCACACATGAACATGACATGATGCACAAACAAGTATGATGCATGACAAGGCTATATGAAGCTACTCATGGCAAGAGATGATGCAAACAAGAGCAACACATCAAAGCAAGTTTAAATGAGGCCGGGAACAACATATGACAATTCCGGTAAGTCCTCATATGCAAAATTTCGAGGTTGGACCAGATCTGAATAAACCTTATGTTCAAGTTGTTAAACAGCAAGTTAAGATGCACCAAGATGATCTACACGAGATTCTAGTCAAGTTACATATAAAGTTCATTTAGTTCGGAGCTACGGCCTACAAGATATGAGCAAAACAAGTTAAACATGGCATTGATGCAAAAGGCATTCAAACATCAAGCAAACACCTCAAAACAAGGATGCAACATGATAATATGAAGCTACATGCAAAACAAGCAAGTTTCATATAGAGCACACTCAAAACGGAGCAACGGTTCAACACATACACTCCAAACATGATATAGCAACAATCTGTCCAAAACAGCAACTAGGCATATAGCAAGCATCAAAACAACATGCTACACATCTCAACAAAAGAAAAAAAGGCATGAACATGATGTACAGGTAAAGCATACCAAAACATGAACACTGAGCTATCTCCAGAAATCACTAGAACATGCTCAAACAAACATGGCAAGATTGCAAATAATAACAGTTTCAGACTTTGCAGAAATAACATCAGGTTGCAATGTTTAGAGCTATCAAACAACATGTTAGAGGAACTTAACATAACAAACAAAGGCATGAAATGAATCTACTAATTGCATATAACAAAAGTCCTTTACTGACCATGAGCCAAAAAGGATCAGAGAAAATGATGGCATCCATGTAAACATGGCAAATTATATGACAGATTCAAACATGGCAGGAACAACAATAAGTTGGCATGTTGGTGAGATTGAACCACTCACCACAGAGCAATACATGGCATGGCAAGGCAACCAACAGTAAGAAGACATGTTTATGAAGCTAAGCATGGCAAGGGCAAGCTCATAGCATGCAAGGATCAACTACAACAACTTTGGCAAAATTGAATAACATGTGAACAATCTGCCAGGAAACATTTTGTAGCAAAACGGACCAGGCCTGGGCCCTGGGGGCCTGGGGCCCAGATCCGCCCCTGAATTCAATGATAACTAGTTCAAGTTCAACGAGGTTAATAGGATGTTTTTCATGGATGGATCATGTTGTCCTACACATACTGCCTCTTCAGCTTCATCCAATAATGTATGTGTCTGAATGGTTTGCCCTTTGACCTGTGGTGCATCACGACAACGCGTACAGCCTACACAACTAGAGCAACATTGAGTGAATCAATGGATCAATTAACAAGTTCAGCAAGACAAAGCAAAACTTACGATCTCAATAGTTATCGTGTGCAATGGCCACATTGACATCAACCGAGTAACCGCGGCATTAAACTTCATGACGGAGTTCTGATTGGTGTATCATCGATACAGTAAGGACTTCACATTGCGTTCATGGATGATGTGCATATCGTAGGGCGCAATGTGCTTTGGCGCATGAAAGGACCCATGCACGCGCTGCCAAAAGAACCTGCCCCTTGCGCTTCTACCTACGAAGTCCGCAGATAAAGCCAACCACACGTCGCACAACAACTCATCCTCCATGATCGAGTACCCTGTCATCCTTCTTACACTAAAAGATGATATGAAGTTCGAATGACGTTTGACTGAACACCTGTCGGACACGGTGTCCGCCATGGACGCTGTCAATAGGGGGCGGAGGTATCTACAGCCCACAGCCGACAGTACTCGATCGGACCAGACTATAGTGCACAAAGTACAAAACCGCTTTTTTAAGTGTTCGCCCGATCGACTAGATCCTGCGTCGAGCGCAGATTCTACGCAAGAGAGTGAACAGAGGTGCTAGTGCAAGTTTTTTCTTTTCTTTTCGAGCAGTAGGTGCTAGTGCAAGTTTGGACCCCCATGTGTGGCCTGCCGCGCACCGCACCGAGTATCTTTTCTAAATGGCCCTATTTCTAGCTTTGAGCTTTACTTTGGTCACGGGGCCGCCCAACATGCATCCATCTCATCGAGACGCCCGGGCTGTGGGAGTTTGTCTGCATACGCCGTCCGGCCATGATTGAGTTCATCGCCGGATGATTGTTGTGGACGCGCCGCCGCTTCTGGTGAGTTACCGATCAATTAATCGCGTTCCATTAGTGTGAGTAGTGGACGTAGAGATCATACCTTGGGTACTCGCAGTTTCTCGTGGCCAACTCTGAGCGTGTAGGATTGCCTTCAAAAAAAGTCTATCCTACTAAAAAAATGTGTCGTGGTCATAATATAGTTCTTGTTTGGATGAGTTGGCAGCTATTTGCCAACTCTGGTTCAATTTTTTTAACCAATGTTAGCCGAATCATGAGCAACCACTCCTGAGCTTCATCGTGGATGTGGGCTGCCGAGCGATTCGTTCAATATGTCTTCATCGTGAAGTAGGACTCGGCCGGCTGAAAAGCAAGTCGCTCTCGCTCGCTCTCGCTGGCTCACCGACGGCCACTCCGGCCCCGGCGCCCACCCCTTCCCTCTCTGGCAACGGCCACTCCGGCCCCGCCGCCCACCCCATGGACTGCACCCCCCTGCCACCGGCGGTTGCGACCGCGAGAGGCGCTGGCTCGACGAGAGCCCATCCTCTACGGGTTCGTCCCGTCGCCCCTCCCCTGCCGGCTCCTACCGACAGGCGCTCTGCGGCGGCCTCCTCGCGTCCCCCGAGGATGGTCGACCCTCGCCCCGCTCCCCCTCGACGACGGTCCCCGCTCCCCGCGCCGCCCCCCGGTCCGAGATCCACCGGATCGACGACGCCGCGCCTGCGCATGACGACGACGTCTCGGGGCCCTGGTTGCCGGCCCGCCGTCACAAGCGCCGTCGAAGCCCCCGCCTGCGCCGTTACTAACTTGTCACGCCCAATATGCGACCCTATCCAAAAGTAACTCGAAGGTCCCACCAAGGATAGACCCGCATATTGAAACGCTTTGGCAAGGTGGATATCATTACATCAACATTACATAATAGATAGGGATACATACACAAGGCATACAATGCCACACGAATACAACATCATCTTACATGGGAACAACATCCGACTACGGATGAAGCACAAACAGAAGCTCAAACGACATCCACCCTACTAGCCCAGGTTGCCGACCTAGAACCTATCCCCTGATCGAAGAAGAAGCAGAAGAAGAACTCCAAAACAAGCAAACATCGCTCTCGCGTCAAGATCATCGCATAACCTGTACCTGCAACTGTTGTTGTAGTAATCTGTGAGCCACGAGGACTCAACAATCCCATTACCATGGGTATCAAGACTAGCAAAGCTTAAAGGGAAAGGAAGGGGTAAAGTGGTGAGGTTGCAGCAGCGACTAAGCATATATGGTGGCTAACATACGCAAATAAGAGCGAGAAGAGAGCAAGCAGAACGGTCGTAAAGCTAGCAATGATCAAGAAGTGATCCTGAACTCCCACTTATGTCAAACATAACCCAAAACCGTGTTCACTTCCCGGACTCCGCCGAGAAGAGACCATCACGGCTACACACGCGGTTGATGCGTTTTAATATGGATCACGTGTCAAGTTATCTACAACCGGACATTAACAAATTCCCATCTGCCCATAACCGCGGGCACGGCTTTCGAAAGTTTAAACCATGCAGGGGTGTCCCAACTTAGCCCATGATAAGCTCGCGCGATCAACGAAGGATATACCTTCTCCCAGGAAGACCCGATCAGTCTCGGAATCCCGGTTTACAAGACATTTCGACAATGGTAAAACAAGACCAGCAAAGCCGCCCGATGCGCCGATAATCCCGATAGGAGCTGCACATATCCCGTTCTCAGGGCAACACCGGATAAGTCAAGCTACGAGTAAAACCAACCCTCAAGTTTCCCCGAGGTGGCCCCGCAGGCTGCTCGTTTCGGACCAACACTTAGACAAGCACTGGCCCGGGGGGTCTATAGTAAAGATGACCCTTGGGTTAATTACTCCCAAGGGAAAAGTAGGTGGTGGTGGGGCAAATGGTAAAACCAAGGTTGGGCCTTGCTGGAGGAGTTTTATTCAAAGCGAACTGTCAAGGGGGTCCCATAAATCACCCAACCGCGTAAGGAACGCAAAATCCAGGAACATAACGCCGGTATGACGGAAACTAGGGCGGCAAGAGTGGAACAAAACACCAGGCATAAGGCCGAGCCTTCCACCCTTTACCAAATACATAGATGCATTAATTAAATAAGAGATATTGTGATATCCCAACAAAATCTTGTCCACCATGGAGCAATCTTCAACTTCACCTGCAACTAACAACGCTATAAGAGGGGCTGAGCAAAGCGGTAACACAGCCAAGCAATGGTTTGCTAGGAAGGGTGTCGAAAAGGTTAGAGGTTCATGGCAATTTGGGAGGCTTGATGAGCAAAAGATAGGTAATGTAGCATAGCGATAGAACGAAGCAACTAGCATAGCAATGATAGTAGTGAGATCCAGGGTAGCGGTCATCTTGCCTGAAATCCCGCAAGGAAGAAGAACGAGTCCATGAATAAGACGAACGGATGAAGCCACGAAGACGAGCCAAGCGTAGACGAACGAATCCTCACGATCGCAACGAAACGGGAACTATCGAGAAGAAGCACACAACATGGTAAACACACCACACATGAACATGACATGATGCACAAACAAGTATGATGCATGACAAGGCTATATGAAGCTACTCATGGCAAGAGATGATGCAAACAAGAGCAACACATCAAAGCAAGTTTAAATGAGGCCGGGAACAACATATGACAATTCCGGTAAGTCCTCATATGCAAAATTTCGAGGTTGGACCAGATCTGAATAAATCTTATGTTCAAGTTGTTAAACAGCAAGTTAAGATGCACCAAGATGATCTACACGAGATTCTAGTCAAGTTACATATAAAGTTCATTTAGTTCGGAGCTACGGCCTACAATATATGAGCAAAACAAGTTAAACATGGCATTGATGCAAAAGGCATTCAAACATCAAGCAAACACCTCAAAACAAGGATGCAACATGATAATATGAAGCTACATGCAAAACAAGCAAGTTTCATATAGAGCACACTCAAAACGGAGCAACGGTTCAACACATACACTCCAAACATGATATAGCAACAATCTGTCCAAAACAGCAACTAGGCATATAGCAAGCATCAAAACAACATGCTACAGCATCTCAACATAAGAAAAAAAAGGCATGAACATGATGTACAGGTAAAGCATAACAAAACATGAACACTGAGCTATCTCCAGAAATCAGTAGAAGATGCTCAAACACACATGGCAAGATTACAAATAATAACTGTTTCAGACTTTGCAGAAATAACATCAGGTTGCAATGTTTAGAGCTATCAAACAACATGTTAGAGGAACTTAACATAACAAACAAAGGCATGAAATGAATCTACTAATTGCATATAACAAAAGTCCTTTACTGACCATGAGCCAAAAAGGATCAGAGGAAATGATGGCATCCAGGTAAACATGGCAAATTATATGACAGATTCAAACATGGCAGGAACAACAATAAGTAGGCATGTTGGTGAGATTGAACCACTCACCACAGAGCAATATATGGCATGGCAAGGCAACCAACAGTAAGAATACATGTTTATGAAGCTAAGCATGGCAAGGGCAAGCTCATAGCATGCAAGGATCAACTACAACAACTTTGGCAAAATTGAATAACATGTGAACAATCTGCCAGGAAACATTTTGTAGCAAAATGGACCAGGCCTGGGCCCTGGGGGCCTGGGGCCCAGATCCGCCCCTGAATTCAATAATAACTAGTTCAAGTTCAACGAGGTTAGTAGGTTGTTGAACAAGTTTTTCATGGATGGATCATGTTGTCCCACACATACTGCCTCTTCAACTTCATCCAACAATGTATGTGTTTGAATGGTTTGCCCTTTGACCTGTGGTGCATCACGACAACGCGTACAGCCTACACAACTAGAGCAACATTGAGTGAATCAATGGATCAATTAACAAGTTCAGCAAGAAGAAGCAAAATTTACGATCTCAATAGTTATCGTGTGCAATGGCCACATTGACATCAACCGAGTAACCGCGGCATTAAACTTCATGACGGAGTTCTGATTGGTGTATCATCGATACAGTAAGGACTTCACATTGCGTTCATGGATGATGTGCATATCGTAGGGCGCAATGTGCTTTGGCGCATGAAAGGACCCATGCACGCGCTCCCAAAAGAACCTGCCCCTTGCGCTTCTACCTACGAAGTCCGCAGATAAAACCAACCACATGTCGCACAACAACTCATCCTCCATGATCGAGTACCCTGTCATCCTTCTTACACTAAAAGATGATATGAAGTTCGAATGACGTTTGACTGAACACCTGTCGGACACGGTGTCCGCCATGGACGCTGTCAATAGGGGGCGGAGGTATCTACAGCCCACAGTCGACAGTACTCGATTGGACCAGACTATAGTGCACAAAGTACAAAACCGCTTTTTTAAGTGTTCGCCCGATCGACTAGATCCTGCGTCGAGCGCAGATTCTACGCAAGAGAGTGAACAGAGGTGCTAGTGCAAGTTTTTTCTTTTCTTTTCGAGCAGTAGGTGCTAGTGCAAGTTTGGACCCCCATGTGTGGCCTGCCGCGCACCGCACCGAGTATCTTTTCTAAATGGCCCTATTTCTAGCTTTGAGCTTTACTTTGGTCACGGGGCCGCCCAGCATGCATCCATCTCATCGAGACGCCCGGGCTGTGGGAGTCTGTCTGCATACGCCGTCCGGCCATGATTGAGTTCATCGCCGGATGATTGTTGTGGACGCGCCGCCGCTTCTGGTGAGTTACCGATCAATTAATCGCGTTCCATTAGTGTGAGTAGTGGACGTAGAGATCATGCCTTGGGTACTCGCAGTTTCTCGTGGCCAACTCTGAGCGTGTAGGATTGCCTTCAAAAAAAGTCTATCCTACTAAAAAAATATGTCGTGGTCATAATATAGTTCTTGTTTGGATGAGTTGGCAGCTATTTGTCAACTCTGGTTCAATTTTTTTAACCAATGTTAGCCGAATCATGAGCAACCACTCCTGAGCTTCATCGTGGATGTGGGCTGCCGAGCGATTCGTTCAATATGTCTTCATCGTGAAGTAGGACTCGGCCGGCTGAAAAGCAAGTCGCTCTCGCTGGCTCACCGACGGCCACTCCGGCCCCGGCGCCCACCCCTTCCCTCCCTGGCGACGGCCACTCCGGCCCCGCCGCCCACCCCATGGACTGCACGCCCCTGCCACCAGCGGTCGCGACCGCGAGAGGCGCTGGCTCGACGAGAGCCCATCCTCTACGGGTTCGTCCCGTCGCCCCTCCCCTGCCGGCTCCTACCGACAGGCGCTCTGCGGCGGCCTCCTCGCGTCCCCCGAGGCTGGCCGATCCTCGCCCCGCTCCCCCTCGACGACGGTCCCCGCTCCCCGCGCCGCCCCCCGGTCCGAGATCCACCGGATCGACGACGCCGCGCCTGCGCGTGACGACGACGTCTCGGGGCCCTGGTTGCCGGCCCGCCGTCACAAGCGCCCTCGAAGCCCCCGCCTGCGCCGTTACTAACTTGTCACGCCCAATATGCGACCCTATTCAAAAGTAACTCGAAGGTCCCACCAAGGATAGATCTGCATATTGAAACGCTTTTGCAAGGTGGATATCATTACATCAACATTACATAATAGATGGGGATACATACACAAGGCATACAATGCCACACGAATACAACATCATCTTACATGGGAACAACATCCGACTACGGATGAAGCACAAACAGAAGCTCAAACGACATCTATCCTACTAGCCCAGGCTGCCGACCTAGAACCTATCCCCTGATCGAAGAAGAAGCAGAAGAAGAACTCCAAAACAAGCAAACATCGCTCTCGCGTCAAGATCATCGCATAACCTGTACCTGCAACTGTTGTTGTAGTAATCTGTGAGCCACGAGGACTCAACAATCCCATTACCATGGGTATCAAGACTAGCAAAGCTTAAAGGGAAAGGAAGGGGTAAAGTGGTGAGGTTGCAGCAGCGACTAAGCATATATGGTGGCTAACATACGCAAATAAGAGCGAGAAGAGAGCAAGCGGAACGGTCGTAAAGCTAGCAATGATCAAGAAGTGATCCTGAACTCCCACTTACGTCAAACATATCCCAAAACCATGTTCACTTCGCGGACTCCGCCGAGAAGAGACCATCACGGCTACACACGCGGTTGATTCGTTTTAATTCGGATCAGGTGTCAAGTTATCTACAACCGGACATTAACAAATTCCCATCTGCCCATAACCGCGGGCACGGCTTTCGAAAGTTTAAACCCTGCAGGGGTGTCCCAACTTAGCCCATGATAAGCTCTCGCGATCAACGAAGGATATACCTTCTCCCAGGAAGACCCGATCAGTCTCGGAATCCCGGTTTACAAGACATTTCGACAATGGTAAAACAAGACCAGCAAAGCCGCCCGATGCGCCGACAATCCCGATAGGAGCTGCACATATCTCGTTCTCAGGGCAACACCGGATAAGTCAAGCTAGGAGTAAAACCAACCCTCAAGTTTCCCCGAGGTGGCCCCGCAGGCTGCTCGTTTCGGACCAACACTTAGACAAGCACTGGCCCGGGGGGTCTATAGTAAAGACGACCCTTGGGTTAATTACTCCCAAGGGAAAAGTAGGTGGTGGTGGGGCAAATGGTAAAACCAAGGTTGGGCCTTGCTGGAGGAGTTTTATTCAAAGCGAACTGTCAAGGGGGTCCCATAAATCACCCAACCGCGTAAGGAACGCAAAATCCAGGAACATAACGCCGGTATGACGGAAACTAGGGCAGCAAGAGTGGAACAAAACACCAGGCATAAGGCCGAGCCTTCCACCCTTTACCAAATATATAGATGCATTAATTAAATAAGAGATATTGTGATATCCCAACAAAATCCTGTCCACCATGGAGCAATCTTGAACTTCACCTGCAACTAACAACGCTATAAGAGGGGCTGAGCAAAGCGGTAACATAGCCAAGCAATGGTTTGCTAGGAAGGGTGTCGAAAAGGTTAGAGGTTCATGGCAATTTGGGAGGCTTGATGAGAAAAAGATAGGTAATGTAGCATAGCGATAGAACGAAGCAACTAGCATAGCAATGATAGTAGTGAGATCCAGGGTAGCGGTCATCTTGCCTGAAATCCCGCAAGGAAGAAGAACGAGTCCATGAAGAAGACGAACGGATGAAGCCACGAAGACGAGCCAAGCGTAGACGAACGAATCCTCACGATCGCAACGAAACGGGAACTATCGAGAAGAAGCACACAACATGGTAAACACACCACACATGAACATGACATGATGCACAAACAAGTATGATGCATGACAAGGCTATATGAAGCTACTCATGGCAAGAGATGATGCAAACAAGAGCAACACATCAAAGCAAGTTTAAATGAGGCCGGGAACAACATATGACAATTCCGGTAAGTCCTCATATGCAAAATTTCGAGGTTGGACCAGATCTGAATAAACCTTATGTTCAAGTTGTTAAACAGCAAGTTAAGATGCACCAAGATGATCTACACGAGATTCTAGTCAAGTTACATATAAAGTTCATTTAGTTCGGAGCTACGGCCTACAAGATATGAGCAAAACAAGTTAAACATGGCATTGATGCAAAAGGCATTCAAACATCAAGCAAACAGCTCAAAACAAGGATGCAACATGATAATATGAAGCTACATGCAAAACAAGCAAGTTTCATATAGAGCACACTCAAAACGGAGCAACGGTTCAACACATACACTCCAAACATGATATAGCAACAATCTGTCCAAAACAGCAACTAGGCATATAGCAAGCATCAAAACAACATGCTACACATCTCAACATAAGAAAAAAAGGCATGAACATGATGTACAGGTAAAGCATAACAAAACATGAACACTGAGCTATCTCCAGAAATCACTAGAACATGCTCAAACAAACATGGCAAGATTGCAAATAATAACAGTTTCAGACTTTGCAGAAATAACATCAGGTTGCAATGTTTAGAGCTATCAAACAACATGTTAGAGGAACTTAACATAACAAACAAAGGCATGAAATGAATCTACTAATTGCATATAACAAAAGTCCTTTACTGACCATGAGCCAAAAAGGTTCAGAGAAAATGATGGCATCCATGTAAACATGGCAAATTATATGACAGATTCAAACATGGCAGGAACAACAATAAGTAGGCATGTTGGTGAGATTGAACCACTCACCACAGAGCAATACATGGCATGGCAAGGCAACCAACAGTAAGAAGACATGTTTATGAAGCTAAGCATGGCAAGGGCAAGCTCATAGCATGCAAGGTTCAACTACAACAACTTTGGCAAAATTGAATAACATGTGAACAATCTGCCAGGAATCATTTTGTAGCAAAACGGACCAGGCCTGGGCCCTGGGGGCCTGGGGCCCAGATCCGCCCCTGAATTCAATGATAACTAGTTCAAGTTCAACGAGGTTAATAGGATGTTTTTCATGGATGGATCATGTTGTCCTACACATACTGCCTCTTCAACTTCATCCAATAATGTATGTGTTTGAATGGTTTGCCCTTTGACCTGTGGTGCATCACGACAACGCGTACAGCCTACACAACTAGAGCAACATTGAGTGAATCAATGGATCAATTAACAAGTTCAGCAAGAAGAAGCAAAATTTACGATCTCAATAGTTATCGTGTGCAATGGCCACATTGACATCAACCGAGTAACCGCGGCATTAAACTTCATGATGGAGTTCTGATTGGTGTATCATCGATACAGTAAGGACTTCACATTGCGTTCATGGATGATGTGCATATCGTAGGGCGCAATGTGCTTTGGCGCATGAAAGGACCCATGCACGCGCTCCCAAAAGAACCTGCCCCTTGCGCTTCTACCTACGAAGTCCGCAGATAAAGCCAACCACACGTCGCACAACAACTCATCCTCCATGATCGAGTACCCTGTCATCCTTCTTACACTAAAAGATGATATGAAGTTCGAATGACGTTTGACTGAACACCTGTCGGACACGGTGTCCGCCATGGACGCTGTCAATAGGGGGCGGAGGTATCTACAGCCCACAGCCGACAGTACTCGATCGGACCAGACTATAGTGCACAAAGTACAAAACCGCTTTTTTAAGTGTTCGCCCGATCGACTAGATCCTGCGTCGAGCGCAGATTCTACGCAAGAGAGTGAACAGAGGTGCTAGTGCAAGTTTTTTCTTTTCTTTTCGAGCAGTAGGTGCTAGTGCAAGTTTGGACCCCCCATGTGTGGCCTGCCGCGCACCGCACCGAGTATCTTTTCTAAATGGCCCTATTTCTAGCTTTGAGCTTTACTTTGGTCACGGGGCCGCCCGGCATGCATCCATCTCATCGAGACGCCCGGGTTGTGGGAGTCTGTCTGCATACGCCGTCCGGCCATGATTGAGTTCATCGCCGGATGATTGTTGTGGACGCGCCGCCGCTTCTGGTGAGTTACCGATCAATTAATCGTGTTCCATTAGTGTGAGTAGTGGACGTAGAGATCATACCTTGGGTACTCGCAGTTTCTCGTGGCCAACTCTGAGCGTGTAGGATTGCCTTCAAAAAAAGTCTATCCTACTAAAAAAATGTGTCGTGGTCATAATATAGTTCTTGTTTGGATGAGTTGGCAGCTATTTGCCAACTCTGGTTCAATTTTTTTAACCAATGTTAGCCGAATCATGAGCAACCACTCCTGAGCTTCATCGTGGATGTGGGCTGCCGAGCGATTCGTTCAATATGTCTTCATCGTGAAGTAGGACTCGGCCGGCTGAGAAGCAAGTCGCTCTCGCTCGCTCTCGCTGGCTCACCGACGGCCACTCCGGCCCCGGCGCCCACCCCTTCCCTCCCTGGCGACGGCCACTCCGGCCCCGCCGCCCACCCCATGGACTGCACGCCCCTGCCACCGGCGGTCGCGACCGCGAGAGGCGCTGGCTCGACGAGAGCCCATCCTCTACGGGTTCGTCCCGTCGCCCCTCCCCTGCCGGCTCCTACCGACAGGCGCTCTGCGGCGGCCTCCTCGCGTCCCCCGAGGATGGTCGACCCTCGCCCCGCTCCCCCTCGACGACGGTCCCCGCTCCCCGCGCCGCCCCCCGGTCCGAGATCCACCGGATCGACGATGCCGCGCCTGCGCATGACGACGACGTCTCGGGGCCCTGGTTGCCGGCCCGCCGTCACAAGCGCCGTCGAAGCCCCCGCCTACGCCGTTACTAACTTGTCACGCCCAATATGCGACCCTATCCAAAAGTAACTCGAAGGTCCCACCAAGGATAGACCCGCATATTGAAACGCTTTGGCAAGGTGGATATCATTACATCAACATTACATAATAGATGGGGATACATACACAAGGCATACAATGCCACACGAATACAACATCATCTTACATGGGAACAACATCCGACTACGGATGAAGCACAAACAGAAGCTCAAACGACATCCACCCTACTAGCCCAGGTTGCCGACCTAGAACCTATCCCCTGATCGAAGAAGAAGCAGAAGAAGAACTCCAAAACAAGCAAACATCGCTCTCGCGTCAAGATCATCGCATAACCTGTACCTGCAACTGTTGTTGTAGTAATCTGTGAGCCACGAGGACTCAACAATCCCATTACCATGGGTATCAAGACTAGCAAAGCTTAAAGGGAAAGGAAGGGGTAAAGTGGTGAGGTTGCAGCAGCGACTAAGCATATATGGTGGCTAACATACGCAAATAAGAGCGAGAAGAGAGCAAGCAGAACGGTCGTAAAGCTAGCAATGATCAAGAAGTGATCCTGAACTCCCACTTATGTCAAACATAACGCAAAACCGTGTTCACTTCCCGGACTCCGCCGAGAAGAGACCATCACGGCTACACACGCGGTTGATGCGTTTTAATTCGGATCAGGTGTCAAGTTATCTACAACCGGACATTAACAAATTCCCATCTGCCCATAACCGCGGGCACGGCTTTCGAAAGTTTAAACCATGCAGGGGTGTCCCAACTTAGCCCATGATAAGCTCGCGCGATCAACGAAGGATATACCTTCTCCCAGGAAGACCCGATCAGTCTCGGAATCCCGGTTTACAAGACCTTTCGACAATGGTAAAACAAGACCAGCAAAGCCGCCTGATGCGCCGACAATCCCGATAGGAGCTGCACATATCCCGTTCTCAGGGCAACACCGGATAAGTCAAGCTACGAGTAAAACCAACCCTCAAGTTTCCCCGAGGTGGCCCCGCAGGCTGCTCGTTTCGGACCAACACTTAGACAAGCATTGGCCCGGGGGGTCTATAGTAAAGATGACCCTTGGGTTAATTACTCCCAAGGGAAAAGTAGGTGGTGGTGGGGCAAATGGTAAAACCAAGGTTGGGCCTTGCTGGAGGAGTTTTATTCAAAGCGAACTGTCAAGGGGGTCCCATAAATCACCCAACCGCGTAAGGAACGCAAAATCGAGGAACATAACGCCGGTATGACGGAAACTAGGGCGGCAAGAGTGGAACAAAACACCAGGCATAAGGCCGAGCCTTCCACCCTTTACCAAATATATAGATGCATTAATTAAATAAGAGATATTGTGATATCCCAACAAAATCCTGTCCACCATGGAGCAATCTTCAACTTCACCTGCAACTAACAACGCTATAAGAGGGGCTGAGCAAAGCGGTAACACAGCCAAGCAATGGTTTGCTAGGAAGGGTGTCGAAAAGGTTAGAGGTTCATGGCAATTTGGGAGGCTTGATGAGGAAAAGATAGGTAATGTAGCATAGCGATAGAACGAAGCAACTAGCATAGCAATGATAGTAGTGAGATCCAGGGTAGCGGTCATCTTGCCTGAAATCCCGCAAGGAAGAAGAACGAGTCCATGAAGAAGATGAACGGATGAAGCCACAAAGACGAGCCAAGCGTAGACGAACGAATCCTCACGGTCGCAACAAAACGGGAACTATCGAGAAGAAGCACACAACATGGTAAACACACCACACATGAACATGACATGATGCACAAACAAGTATGATGCATGACAAGGCTATATGAAGCTACTCATGGCAAGAGATGATGCAAACAAGAGCAACACATCAAAGCAAGTTTAAATGAGGCCGAGAACAACATATGACAATTCCGGTAAGTCCTCATATGCAAAATTTCGAGGTTGGACCAGATCTGAATAAACCTTATGTTCAAGTTGTTAAACAGCAAGTTAAGATGCACCAAGATGATCTACACGAGATTCTAGTCAAGTTACATATAAAGTTCATTTAGTTCGGAGCTGCGGCCTACAAGATTTGAGCAAAACAAGTTAAACATGGCATTGATGCAAAAGGCATTCAAACATCAAGCAAACACCTCAAAACAAGGATGCAACATGATAATATGAAGCTACATGCAAAACAAGCAAGTTTCATATAGAGCACACTCAAAATGGAGCAACGGTTCAACACATACACTCCAAACATGATATAGCAACAATCTGTCCAAAACAGCAACTAGGCATATAGCAAGCATCAAAACAACATGCTACAGCATCTCAACATAAGAAAAAAAGGCATGAACATGATGTACAGGTAAAGCATAACAAAACATGAACACTGAGCTATCTCCAGAAATCACTAGAACATGCTCAAACAAACATGGCAAGATTGCAAATAATAACAGTTTCAGACTTTGCAGAAATAACATCAGGTTGCAATGTTTAGAGCTATCAAACAACATGTTAGAGAAACTTAACATAACAAACAAAGGCATGAAATGAATCTACTAATTGCATATAACAAAAGTCCTTTACTGACCATGAGCCAAAAAGGATCAGAGGAAATGATGGCATCCATGTAAACATGGCAAATTATATGACAGATTCAAACATGGCAGGAACAACAATAAGTAGGCATGTTGGTGAGATTGAACCACTCACCACAGAGCAATACATGGCATGGCAAGGCAACCAACAGTAAGAAGACATGTTTATGAAGCTAAGCATGGCAAGGGCAAGCTCATAGCATGCAAGGATCAACTACAACAACTTTGGCAAAATTGAATAACATGTGAACAATCTGCCAGGAAACATTTTGTAGCAAAACGGACCAGGCCTGGGCCCTGGGGGCCTGGGGCCCAGATCCGCCCCTGAATTCAATGATAACTAGTTCAAGTTCAACGAGGTTGATAGGATGTTTTTCATGGATGGATCATGTTGTCCTACACATACTGCCTCTTCAGCTTCATCCAATAATGTATGTGTCTGAATGGTTTGCCCTTTGACATGTGGTGCATCACGACAACGCGTACAGCCTACACAACTAGAGCAACATTGAGTGAATCAATGGATCAATTAACAAGTTCAGCAAGACGAAGCAAAACTTACGATCTCAATAGTTATCGTGTGCAATGGCCACATTGACATCAATCGAGTAACCGCGGCATTAAACTTCATGACGGAGTTCTGATTAGTGTATCATCGATACAGTAAGGACTTCACATTGCGTTCATGGATGATGTGCATATCGTAGGGCGCAATGTGCTTTGGCGCATGAAAGGACCCATGCACGCGCTGCCAAAAGAACCTGCCCCTTGCGCTTCTACCTACGAAGTCCGCAGATAAAGCCAACCACATGTCGCACAACAATTCATCCTCCATGATCGAGTACCCTGTCATCCTTCTTACACTAAAAGATGATATGAAGTTCGAATGACGTTTGACTGAACACCTGTCGGACATGGTGTCCGCCATGGACGCTGTCAATAGGGGCGGAGGTATCTACAGCCCACAACCGACAGTACTCGATCGGACCAGACTATAGTGCACAAAGTACAAAACCGATTTTTTAAGTGTTCGCCCGATCGACTAGATCCTGCGTCGAGCGCAGATTCTACGCAAGAGAGTGAACAGAGGTGCTAGTGCAAGTTTTTTCTTTTCTTTTTGAGCAATAGGTGCTAGTGCAAGTTTGGACCCCCATGTGTGGCCTGCGCGCACCGCACCGAGTATCTTTTCTAAATGGCCCTATTTCTAGCTTTGAGCTTTACTTTGGTCACGGGGCCGCCCAGCATGCATCCATCTCATCGAGACGCCCGGGTTGTGGGAGTCTGTCTGCATACGCCGTCCAGCCATGATTGAGTTCATCGCCGGATGATTGTTGTGGACGCGCCGCCGCTTCTGGTGAGTTACCGATCAATTAATCGTGTTCCATTAGTATGAGTAGTGGACGTAGAGATCATACCTTGGGTACTCGCAGTTTCTCGTGGCCAACTCTGAGCGTGTAGGATTGTCTTCAGAAAAAGTCTATCCTACTAAAAAATGTGTGGTGGTCATAATATAGTTCTTGTTCGGATGAGTTGGCAGCTATTTGCCAACTCTGGTTCAATTTTTTTTAACCAATGTTAGCCGGATCATGAGCAACCACTCCTGAGCTTCATCGAGATGTGGGCTGCCGAGCGATTCGTTCAATATGTCTTCATCGTGAAGTAGGACTCGGCCGGCTGAAAAGCAAGTCGCTCTCGCTCGCTCTCGCTGGCTCGCCGACGGCCACTCCGGCCCCGCCGCCCACCCCATGGACTCCACCCCCCTGCCACCGGCGGTCACGACCGCGAGAGGCGCTGGCTCGACGAGAGCCCGTCCTCTGCGGGTTCGTCCCGTCGCCCCTTCCCTGCCGGCTCCTACCGACAGGCGCTCTGGGGCGGCCTCCTCGCGTCCCCCGGGGCTGGCCGACCCTTGCCCCGCTCCCCCTCGACGGCGGTCCCCGCTCCCAGCGCCGCCCCCCGGTCCGAGATCCACCGGATCGACGACGCCGCGCCTGCGCGTGACGACGACGTCTCGGGGCCCTGGTTGCCGGCCCGCCGTCACAAGCGGCCT
>NC_041393.1:760081785-760088767 GCF_002162155.2 Triticum dicoccoides | reverse complement strand
GGGACACCCCGTCCTGCGCCCGGCCTCGGCGTTGTACTTCCTCCCCCGCTCCGACGAGCTTCGCACGACCGAGGAGGCGCTGGAGCAGCGCGTGCTCGTGGCCGTTATGGCCGGCAACCGCACGCGTGTCTCCGGCGACGAGGTGGCCGCCCTGCTCGCCACCAAGTTCTCGCTCACCGCAGCGGATTTTTCGGTGCATCGCCGTCAACCCGGGGAGTTCCTGCTCCGGTTCACCACCTCCGAGACGCGCGCGCGTCGCCCTCTCCAACGTGCGTTCTCCATGTTTTCGCCTGCTCATCCACCCTTGGAGCCGCGCTGCCGGCGCCGAGCCCGTCACCCTCCGCTTCAGGGTCGACTTAGAGATCACCGGCGTGCCGGAGCATGCCTAGTCCCGCTCGTCCATTGACACGCTCCTGGCGACGTACTGCGAGATCGAGGACCTGGCGCCCGAGACACGCTCTGGCGCTGACATGTCGATGTTTCGCCTCTCTGCCTGGGCTCCTAACCCCGATGCCATCCCTCGCGCGGCGGACCTCTTCCTCCCCGTGCCGGACGCCGTGCTGCCGGAGGCCGACCACGCGTCCGCCAAGCGGCTTGCGCTGCACACCCTCCGCCACCCCGTCCAGATCTTCGTCACCCACTGCGCCGACTTCCACCGCCCCTCGCCAACAACTCAGTCCGCCCCTGGCAGCGGCGATGCTGGGGCTGCGGACGCCTCCTCCCCCCCCCTCCCCGGGCCATGGCCGCAACACCACGACTTCCCGCGCCGTTCCGGGTCTAGTGGTGGTGACGTTCGCCGCGCGCCCTCCCCGCGCGGCGGTCCTCGCCGGCACCACGGTGCGCCTCCCCCCGCGCGCGTTTGGCAGGGCGTGCTCGGGGCCCACCCGGCGGCGGCCCCCCCTGACGCTGCACGTCGATGCGTGGCCTCGCTGCGGATTGGTACATCGCCGCCACCTGATGTCACTGTGGGCCCGGCTGTTTCGCCTTTAATTCAAACGGCCACGCGCGATCCTCCACTGGCCTCCCTGCCCCTGCTGCATGGGGCCCCCTCTGCGCCCCTACTCCTGTGCAACCACGCTTTTCACCAGGCTGGCTCGAAGGTGCGGGAAACCTCCCCGCTTACTCCCATCGGCTCCCCCACCCACCCACCCCGCTCGTGACAGTTGTCCCCCCAAGCCGGTGGCCAATCCCGAGCCTGACGCTGATCCCGAGCTTGCCACCGATTTCGCGCCGGCTGCAGATTCCCCCTGCCCGGGGCCACTCCCCACTCCTGCGGCCTCGTCCCCTGCGTTGGCCGACAGCCAGGCTGCCGCTCCGCGATGCGCTGATGCGCTGGCCCCGCAGGCCTCCCCCACACCATCCCCTACATGCGCCTCTGCGACCGCCCCGGAGATCTTCCTGGTCGGCCATGCTGCTGTGCGGGCCCCGCAGATTGCCCCCGCACCTGTCGTTTGCCCTGGCCTCCCCGCGCCACCCCCTGCATGCACCTGGTCGGCCTCCCCTGCAACAACCCCTCGGCTGCCCTAGCCAGTTTCTCTCGGCAGGTCCAAGTCCCCGCCAGCTCGCTCCTGCCCGCCCCAACGTCGCGCCAACGGAATGTGGTGCCGCCCAACTTCACCCCCCGCCGCAGCCATCGTCTGGCTCGTTCTGACCGCGGCCTAGACTCCGAGTCTAAGGCGCGTCGTGTCCTCCTACGCCGCCTCGGGTTGCTCGGCGACGACGAGCCCTTGTCGTCTGACATCGTGGCTAAATACTCCAAGCTATTCGAGGAGCCACTCGCCGCTCACACCGTGCAGGCTCTCGCTGATTTCTACGGGTGGGATGTCCCCGCTAGTTTTGCGTCGCTGCCCGCCACCTCTGGCCGGCTCATCGAGGCCTAGTGCCCTCATTTGTACTATGTCACCCCTCATGTTTTTATGGATTGCAACCTTCGCAACATCTTCTGGAACGTGCACGGGCTTAACTGCCCGGCTAAGCATAGCGTCGTCAGATCCGTCGTTGCGAGTGTCCGTCCCACCGTTGTCTGCTTGCAGGAGACGAAGCTCGCCGTCGTCACACCTTTCCTCGTATCCGACTCCCTCGGGCCAGAGTTCTCCACCTTCTTCCACCTGCCGGCCGAGGGCACGCGCGGTGGCATCATTCTCGCTTGGCGCCCCTCGGAGATCTCCCTGTCTAACCCATACATCGGCGCTAACTTTGTCGCTGCCTGTGCCACTCCCCACGGCACCGACTCCCACTAGTGGATCACGGGCGTTTACGGCCCCCAAGACGAGCCCGACAAAGCTTCCTTCCTCACCGACCTACACGATTTTCGTGCCTCGCGTATCGGTCCCTGGATCATTGGTGGGGACTTCAACATGATTGCCTCGGCGGCCGACAAGAACAATGATCGGCTCAACCAGAGATCTATGCGTAGATTCCGACGCTTCATGGCCGATGCCGAGCTGCGTGACATCTATCTTCATGGTAGACGTTATACCTGGTCCAACGAGCGGGACCCCCCCACCCTTGTGCGCATTGATCGTGTTCTTTGCTCGCCTAGTTGGGAGACCACACACCCCAACTGCCTCTTGCGCTTCCTCTCCTCAGTTGCCTCGGATCACGCACCCCTCCTCATCGACTGTGCCACGCCCCTGTCCGGCCCCCGGCGATTTCACTTTGAGCGTTTCTGGCCCAAGCTCGAGGGCTTTCATCAGACCGTGGCGACCGCGTGGCACCAGACGCCCCGCGACCCCGACCCGTTCTGGCGTATATTCTCTCGGCTCAAGTCCACCGCCCGCCGTCTTTAGAGCTGGAGCGTGCGCTCCGTTGGCCACGTTACACTCCGCCTCTCTGTCTCGCGCGAGCTGATTGCGCGCCTTGACGAGGCCCAGGACTTCAGGCAGCTCTCCCCGGCGGAGGCCTGGCTGTGGCGCCAGCTCAAACGGACCTATCTTGGACTTGCCTCCCTCCACCGGTCCATTGCCCGCCAGCGCGTCCGCCTCTCCTGGCTGCGGGCTGGCGACACTGGCATTGCCTACCTTCGCTTGCGTGCTGCTCATCGCAAGAACCGTAACCACATCCACGAGCTACGCGTTCATGACACCGTGATCACCGACCCGGCGGCCTTGGCCGAGGCTACTTATAACCACTTCTCTACCCTCCTTGGCACTGCCGACCACCGAGAGCACGCCCTTGCCCTCGAGGAGATAGACGACCGCCACTTCGACCTCTCGGCGCTTGACCAGCCCTTCTCGGCCGAGGAGATCTGGGTCGCCATCCGACAGCTCCCCCGCGGCAAGGCCCCCGGCCCCGATGGCTTCACCTCCGAATTCTTGCTCGCTGCCTGGGACATCATTCGTGACGACTTCGTCAAGGCTTTCGGCAAGCTCTTCGAGTTGAACGGTCGTGGCTTCCACAAGCTCAACGAGGCGCTCCTCACGCTCATCCCCAAAGGACCGGATGCCTCAACGCTCTTAGAGTATAGACCGATCAGCCTCATTTATCTCTTTGCCAAGCTTGTTGCCAAGGTTCTTTCGCTCCGGCTTGTTCCGCGTCTTGGCGAGCTCATCTCCGCCAACCAGAGCGCGTTCATCGCCGGCCGGACCATCCACGACAACTTCATGCTTGTGCAGCAAACCGCTAGACAGCTGCACAATCTCCGCCTTCCTCGCGTGCTGCTCAAGCTCGATATTGCCCGCGCCTTTGACTCCGTCTCCTGGCCATTCCTCCTTGAGGTGCTCCAACACTTGGGCTTCAGACCGCGCTGGCGCAACTGGATTTCCATCCTCCTTTCCACGGCCAGCACCCGTGTGCTAATTAACGGTTCCCCAGGGCTGCCGATCCGTCACTGCAAGGGGTTGCGGCAGGGCGACCCTGTGTCCACTATGCTCTTCGTCATCGTCATCGACGTCCTAAACCGCCTTTTCCAGCATGCCACTAGCTGCGGGCTGCTTCAGCGGCTCACCCATCACCACATGTCCACGAGCCTTTCGCTCTACGCCGACGATGTCGTGCTGTTCTACCACCCCGACGAGCGTGACCTTTCTGCGGTCCGCTGCATCTTGCGGATCTTCGGCACCGCCTCGGGTCTCCACACCAATTTGGACAAGTGTGTTGCGCTTCCCATCCGGTGCAATCCCGAGCTCCGTGACTCCCTCCCCGGCCTCTTTCCGTGCCCTCTTGGCGAGTTCCCTGTCAAGTACCTCGGCCTCCCGCTCTCCATCCACAAGGTGCCTTCCTCCGCCTTGCAACCCTTTGTGGAGAAGTTGGAGAAGAAGCTCTCCCCCTGGTGGGCGTCCTTGCTCTCCCGCGGCGAGCGTCTGGCCCTCGTCCGCCATGTCTTTTGCGCGATGCCGACACACATCTTGATCGCCATGTCATTGCACGGCTCCATCCTTCGACAGGTGAACCGCCTCATCCGCGCTTTCCTCTGGCAGGGCCGTAAAACTGCCAACGGAGGTCACTGCCTTGTCAGGTGGGGCAGGATCTGCCGGCCGCTCGCCTATGGCGGCCTCGGCATCCCAGACCTCCAGCGTTGCGCTCACGCCCTGCAGACCCGCTGGCTTTGGCTGCGTCAGACGGACCCCACCCGCCCGTGGACCCACCTCCATATCCCCAGCAGCCCAGCCGTGCAGGCCATCTTCCGGGCTTCCACCGTCTGGAATGTTGGTGACGGCAAATCCTGCATCTTCTGGGAGGATCACTGGCTCGATGGTGCCTCCATCGCCGAGCTGGTGCCTCTTGTCATCGCCGCGGTGCCCCGTCGGTGTCGCAAAACGCGCACGGTGGCCGCGGCCCTTGACTCCCGCGCCTGGATCCACGACATCCTGAGCCCGCTTGGGCCCGAGGCCCTTATGCAATACATCGACCTCTGGATTAGGCTCCGCCAGTTCGCCCTCTCTGACAACCCTGACACCATCACCTGGCGTTGGACCTTGAATGGCGTGTACTCCGCCAAATCCTGCTACAAGGCCCTCTTTGCTGGGTCCACGATCGAGCCCTCCTGGAAGCTCACCTGGAAATCTTGGGCCCCGCTTCGCGTCAAGATCTTTCTCTGGCTAGCTTTCCAGGGACGTTGCTGGACAGCCGACCGTCTCGCACGCCGCGGCCTCGCCCACGCGCTGCTTTGCCTTCTCTGCGATCAGGAGCCCGAGACCATGGAACATCTCCTTGCTGGCTGCACCTTCTCCCGGCAGGCCTGGCACGAGATCCTTTCCTGGTACCGCATCACGAACACCCCGCTCCCGGACTCTTCTTTGGACTTCCGCGACTGGTTCGCCCTGGCGGTGCAGAACGCGCCGACCTCGCTGCGCCGCGGCCTCGCCTCGCTGGTCATCCTCACGGCCTGGCGCATCTGGAAGGCACGGAACGACTGCGTCTTCAACGCTGCAGCGCCCTCGATCGCTATCCTCGTCAACGACATCAAGGAAGACGCCCGCGGCTGGGCCGCCGCCAGGGCCAAAGGGCTCAGTAACCTACTCCCCATGCCGTAGATTATCTTTTCTTGGGGCCGTGCGCACCCCTCTCCCTTGTATGCGCCACCTTAGTTCTCACTCACGCCCCCCTGTGTACGTGCTTGTGAGACTACCCATGTAACTGCTAACTCTCCCCCTATCAATGCAATGATACGCAAGCCTTTTGCGTATTCGCGAAAAAAGTATGTCCTCATCGTGGAGACCGAACTCGCTCATCGACCGTGGCTCTCCATACGTGGCGCGTGCTGCGACACGCAGAGGGATTTCAAGGCTGTTGTCGTCACGTTATGATGATTGTTGCCATCACCATTGTTGTTGTCATCGGCGTCGGTGTCACCACCGCCATTCCTGGCGTTTGGCATGTCCTCCTTGTAGATTGCGTAGGTCGAGGTCTCCTTCCACTTTCCCAACGGCACCATAGGCGGCTGCCCGTGAACTCGCCGACCACCTCTTCTGTGTCTATCGCCCCATCGGTGGTTCTTCTGAGGACGTCAATAAGATCTTCGACGTTCGCAACGAGATGGGTGGTGGTGGCTCAAAAAATCCAGCTTTTTCCAGCAGCTCTGACATCTGATTTGACATCTAGACGATAAAGGATTTCCCCCCTCTTTATATATAAAACAAACGTCCGATAGATCCAGCCTGCTGGGGCCACAGCACGGAAAAGCCCAAAAAGAAAGACAATAAGAAAAAAGAGAAATGAATACCGACACCGGCAGATCAGCGGAGAAAGGAAGCCCAGCAACTGTTGCACCCTCCGAAGAAGTACCACCACGCTCCCGGTATCCCGAAGCGTCGTGCACCAAGCAACACCTTCAAGAAGGGATGAGATAGCGTCGCCATTGTTGCCCGAACAAGTTCTAGCATTTCCCTCGGTACATTGGGGATAGTGGGGAAGGGATACACCCGACGCCCCTCAGGAAGGACCGGCGGCGCCCTTAGGCGTCACAGCATCGGTGCCGGACAAGCCGACGGGGATTTCTCCGGATCCACGACGACCACCACCCCATGCACTTCAAAATGCACCACCCCATCAGCCGCCGACCTGCTTGTGCCACCACGGTTACCGGACAACCATTGCCGCCTCACTGGAGCTGCCAACACGAGACCTGGAGAGGGAAAGGCGACATTGGCCATGAGGGCGAGCACAACTCGACCGGAAGGAGGGGACAACCTCCATCGCCGCAGCGTAGCCGACCGGACGCAGCGACGAGGACTAGTCGGGCCCCGACGGCCCGGCCGGGTCCACGTGGACCCGGAAAGTCCTGCCACCATGCTGCAGCTCGCCGATCGACGAAGTCCTCACCGCCCTCAGACCGCCACTACCTCTCTAACACCAGGAAGTGCCGCCGCTAAACGACGAGCCACCGGCCCGCCCCAACCCAGATATTGTCCAAATGGGCCTAGATCTGGGTTGGACGGACGCCGCCAGCCACTAGCGCCGCCCCACGGCCAACGAACGCACCGTCGCGTCGAGAGCACCGCGGCATGTAGTAGCACCACCGCCGGGCCACACCAACGCCGTC
>NC_041393.1:760066299-760081331 GCF_002162155.2 Triticum dicoccoides | reverse complement strand
CGAGGCCCCCGGTCGCCTCGCTCGGGGAGGCGACGCGGGGGTTATGGGGGAGGGAGGGAGGGGAGGTGGGTGGGGAAGTGGGGGGAGGGCAAGCGGCAGCGCGGGGAACCCTAAGGGAGCCTCTCTACCGCACCCGCAAGTGCATCTGATTTGACATCGAGATCAGGAGATCCGACATCTGCTGCTCCTGGATCTGGTGAGATGCCAAACTCGAGAAGATCAGCATCTGGCAGCAGTCCGCGGTGTACTCCATGTTACCCGAATCTTACAATCCGGCCTGCAGTGGTACGATGCACCATAAAATAAATCCATTTAAATTACCTTGTCTCTTATTACAGGCCATCAGCACCTTTTGGCCATATTGGTGTGTAGACTTTGTCATGTCAAACTAAATCCTTCATTTAATTCCTTTGCAAACTGAATTTTTATAGAATGAAATGGGAAACAGCAAATGTTTGTCTCATACAATATATATTTTTCTGGTATGCACAACATAATTATAATCAAAGAAGCAAGTAGTCGTGCTTATCCGTATATATGTGGCGATGGCGATGGCATTACACATCCATATGCATCTCTCGAGTCAACTCACTTATTTTGAAACGATTCGTCCAGTTGTACTAACTAAACATTTTTCTCGTCAAGCATGGATAAACTAGTTCACCAATAACCAATTGGATGCAGATCTAGATCCATCTAACGGTCAGCTCTCTGCTGATACAATATCACATTCACATCTCCTCCCCTATCCTCTATATGTAGGTAGCTTCAGAAGACTAGCCAGGCAACATCTCAGAAACGGGCAAGCTAATTCAGTACGCGCGCAGGAGCGAGCTGCAGCCCTTGCATCTACAGGTAACTAATTACTAACACCTTTTAATCCATTGAACTTCTGCTAGATTAACCATGTTTAGCTACGATTGCATGCTCTGGAAATTTCATCGTCGTCGATCACAGCTTTATGCATATGTTTGCCATCAGTTCGCTGCCAATATGTTATAGCTGCCTCTTGGTCTGGTAGCACTAATTGGCAAGCCATCAGGTTGAGCAGTCGCAAATCCAGTTAGGGCAAAGTTATGACCGGCCAGCTACAGCTAGGATACTGTCTTTGCCTCTTTGGCACACAATTCTCACCACAAATCAACTCGATTTCTCCAAGCTACTGCTAATCATTTCCTTCCACCATTAATTTTCTTCAGAAATGTTAACGCCCACACGTGTGGGCGTTAGCCAACTCGTCCACACGCCTCCATCACCGTCCAGCGTCTTTTGCATGAATCTTGGCATAAAAATATTGATTTTATGTGCCACGTAGGACAAGGCGTGTGTGTGGTGTGTGACATAGTTCGCCCACACATCCGATTTGCCACACGGAGGGACCGGTGTGTGGGCGTTTAGCAGTTCACCCACACATCAGTTTTCAGTCACGCACAAGGGCTGATGTGTGGGCGTTTGCCATCTCGCCCACACGTCCGCCTCCTTTCCCACACCCAAGCTGCCAGTTGCCATACGTTTTGCAGTGTACATGGCAACTGCCCTAGTGTGATTACAAGCAGATGGCAACTCTCTCTTTTTTTTACCCAAACATGTCAGTTGCCATATGTTTTCATGGTACATGGCAAACTGCCCTAGCGTGCACGTAAGCCGATGGCAACTCTTTTTTTTTTACATGGCAACTGCCCTAACGTGCTTGTGAGCACATGGTAACTCTCTATTTTACCCGAACATGTTTTTTTGCCATGCCATTTTTTCAGTGCTAGACGGCAACTGCCTAGTGTTAGTAGGTGGCAACTCCTAAAGTTTTGAAATCATGGCAACTGTAGTAGACCAGACCACACATGGCAACAGTTGTAGTTGTCCAAAAAATGGCAATCTGGAAGTTTGACCTGAGATGGCAACTGCAGTTGAGCAGACATGGCAACTGTAGTTGTCTGACATGGCAACCGTAGTTCAGCGACATGACAACTACACTTAAACGAACATAGACGAGGGTCCGGCCCATGGCAACTGCGTGCACGCGGTAAAGTGTCACGTGGGGCGTGCGGGACCATGAGGTACGAGGCTTGACGTGCCGGATGTGTGGGCGTTATCTATTTTCACCCACACGCACGCGTGTAAGAGGGACCGGGAGGGAAAAAAAGAGGCGAGTGGGCGCTAATTGTTTTGCCAACACACAAGCGTGTGGGCTGGTCCTCTTATGCACCACACAGAACGTGTGAGCAGATTTCTTAACGCCCACACGTGTGGCAGTTATCGGGACCCATTTTCTTTTGCCTGGTCGATGATCTGCCACCTCTAATCTTCAGCCTTGTCCTCCATTCTCCTCCCCAACCAAACCCTGCCTATGAGTTCCTAAATCAGACCGTGCGGGACTACTGGGTTAGTTACTTCATGATTTTATCCTTTCAGATGGACGTAGTGTCTGAATAATGTCCCAGTGTACTCTGTGTCTCTGTCACACTTTTCTGATTTCGCTACATGTTTATGAACTTTTATCGACGATGCAGAGGCCGCGGTTGAGAACGAGTCCATTTTTTATCTAAAAAGAAAAATGGATTGATATATACATCATGGCATTTATTTTGGAACGGAGGGAGTAGTATGTAACGGAATATTCCATTTTCTCAAAAAAGAAAGTGTTGATATATAGCAATTACATACTCCTTTCCTATTCCAGAACAGCTAGAATCCATATGTACCAAGTCTTCCTTCACGGCCGACAGTGCCATCAAATGGAGTCATGGACTTCGATACCATTGGCAGGTTTTGGTTACTAGTTTAATTAATTAATCTAGCATCACACATCTCAGTCGCTTTAGGGGGGCAGTGTAATTTAGTCAAAGCCTAGAAATACGCTAACGCTAACATATTCAAGCGGCAATTTGCGGCCGACGGCATCACATCGACTTCCATACATACGGTTTGGCATATTTTGGTCACTATAATCTAGCATCTCACATCTACACTGCGTGCTTAGGGGTTATTGTACTTAATTGCACGCTTAAGCTATCATATTCATGGGGCGACTGGCCGACATACATATATTATATGTCTGATACCTGGCTACTTGTTAGTCTTAACCAAGGTGCATCGTGCCCAGAAAGATCCTTATAATTAGCTAAATGAACGGTGGATCGATGTACATCTATGTTAAATAAAAGAGACGGTTTTGCGCTGCTTAGTCGTTGTGCTCGGTCTTATGGGCTAGCGTAACATTCTACATCTAAATAGCTAGCCGACAGTACTAGATTTCTCTGCATGTGTGTCTTCACATCACCTCAATTATTGATAGGTGTCCATCAAAATTGTATCGCACCAGCAAGTCATTAATGTGCGCATAAGTTATAATTAATTTTTTGCATTAATCTATCGATGCAAACAATGCCACCTCATCAAGACATTAATGCATGTCTTTTATTCCGAGGAAGTCAAGTCTTGCAATGCACTCACAAGTCTACTACTCCAATTATTGGTAGCCATTTGATTGAACTTCTGTGACATCAGCAAGTCATACATGTACTCATAAATTACATTTTTTGAATCATTCTATCCATGCAAACAATGTCATCTCATCAAGCCATGCATTTCTTTTTTCTTTCCAGGGAATGAAGCTATGCATGTCACTCACAAGTTATATTTTTTGCATTAGTATTTGTGTAGTAATTGGACCATATATGTGTTAAACATTTTGAGGAAAAAAATATAGTTCATGTTTAACATTTCTGTTAAAAGATTGCATCAAGTCAAATTCAATTCAAAAGTTTCTTATTTTTATACATATGACCGCAAGTTTAAGCTTGACAGGATCAGCAACATTGGATGTGGTGGATCTGCTCACGGTCTCACATGTTTAACAGGAAGGTAATCTTTTATTTAGCTGTGTAAACCCACTGATGAAAAACCATGCCTGCATCTACCTCCTATGTATAATTCATGCCAGACTTGTTAATACGTTTTTTTATTTGTTAGGGTTGTGATTGTAAAAGACGATGTGGTAGAAATTATGGATATCAATAATCAAAATAATTATCCAGAGGAATCTGGGCACCATAGCGATTCATCGTTATATTATATGACGAGACCAGGGGGCAATAATATTGATAAGGTTAGAAACCTACCTGATGGCCACAACCCTCTGGAGATGTGGTTCGCTCGTGAGCCCAACAAGTCCATCCCGTGCTCACTGCACCTAACAAACAACATAGATCAGAATGTGGCATTCAGGCTTATAGAAAAGAGTGGGACATCAATGGGCCACTTCAAGTATGAGCAACTATACGGTATTGTGCCTCCCAGATCCTCTTACACTTTGGTCATGAAAAAGGAACAAGCATCACTTGGTCTGGTTATTCAGAGCAGTACATCAGGGGATAGGTACAAAATGCTATTCAAAGACCAATCCAAGTGTGATGATTTCTTTTCTGAAGCGAAAGAGATGGGAGATTTGGTGCATCAGGTGGCACTAAAAACTGTATACAGTCCACTTCAAATAGGGCTGACGACGTCTGAGGTGAGTTGGTTCATCTACACAAAACATTAATTGTTTAATTTTTTTGGAAAACGGTGAGGACAATGTAGATTAAAGTTATTATAGAACTATATGTACAAAACATTATTTTGTATACCATCTTTCCCTATAAAGTCCCGCAGGCAAAAGATCTCACCACATCCCTAAGATGCCACATCCTTGTCCAACCACCCGCAACTCACATGCTACCGTTTCCTCAAAACAAAAATTCAGAAATATTCTGATTTAATACTTGAAATCATGCATGTTCTGTTCTTTTATACATGCCCAACTTTTCATGATTAAGCGACACATTTTTTGCTTTGAAAAGACAGAAGTGGTGCACATAAAAGGAAAATTTTGGATAGCAACATAATTTGCATCCTGGGATGTAGTGACATGGATCAGCAGAGCCATGGTTCAGAAAATCCTCTTCCTTTCTCTTTTAGCTTCATCTCAAACTTTGAGCTAGTGTTCCCTAAAATGGAGAAACTTTGAGCTGGTATTATCCCTAATGCCGACGAGAGTTATTTTTGGGTCCAGATCATATCCACAGAGGACATCTCTATTAGCACATCCATAGATGGACATCCAACGGAACCATGGTGAGTTCATAGCATGATATGAGTACTAGAATCTCTTTTTTCTCCAGTAATAATTATCACATTATTGTTCTGGATACCACTAACCTATGGTAATTTTCTTAAAATTTTCACAAAGGATTATAACCGGTCATCGAGATGGACGCGTTTTTTGGTGGAAGTACGACTCAAAGGCAAGTTAATGTATTCTCTCGTGTTGTACATTCATAAAAACATAGTATACTTATAATTTGAATTATTTGTTGCTGATGTAGTCTATTAATCAAAGGCAAATCCGAGCATCATCGGCTTCTGCATGGACATCTTGGATGCACAGAGTTTTCCACCCAAAGGTAGAAATTATCACCACGCTCTGTGATCTTAATTTTTCAACTTCACTTCACTGAATGCTTTCATTCTTAGCACTTGGAGGTTGCAGGGAACTTTGGTACAAATTAACTGCCAGTTGGTCACATAAAATAACCAATAAGTTAACTGCAAATAGTTCTCCTCTACAAGAACAAAAACATCATCTTGGATGGCAGTACCACAGATGGCTCATTCAAATAATCTTGGAAAAATACTCTAAAGCGTGTTTGTGACAAGCAGATTATTTTTTTGCCGGTTCAAGTAGATATTGGCTGTTGGAACTCGCCCACAGATCGATCATGTCAAATCATGATGAACGCAAACACACACGAAAATTTTCACCAAAGGTCGTGCCTTGTTCTTTTTCCTCTTTATTTTCTCTGGTTTTCTCCCTTTTTCCCACACGATATATAATCGCCATGGCCTGCCCGTGTATATATAAGTTCAGCCAAGCCCTCATGTCCAACTCTTCCTAGTCCGACTCTTATACAAATCTACTCAAACTCAAACTAATCCAACTAAGACACAGCTCTTACACGGACTACTAGTAGTACACGTGCAGACATGACTCAAACTTAGTACTCTAAACCGAATACTACTAGGACACATCACGCATACGTGCGTGCACTTCTACATGCACAAGTGACACTAATTAACTACCCAAGATTATGAGATTTTTTACGGTACATCATACTATCCAATATAATGAGTAGTATTAAACCGATCCAACGGTCTTAGTAATTCCTTATTAGGGGTATATTAGTCCTTTGAGATCTAACTGTAATTATTCAGTTAACTAAATGAAATATGATTCATCTAATTAACTATAATCATTATAGCGGACGCCGATTGCGTGCCGTCGTCCCCAGCCTCCGACGATAATCGCCGCCGACCGCAGCCCCCAACCTTCACCATTCCGATTCCCAAAGCCATTTGCAAGCCACCGTCCCTACAACCTCTGCCATCGACGCTCCCTGCTTTCCCCCCGTCGCGCACATCAAAAGGTCCGCAGGTTGACTGGGATGACTATCGCCACTGGATTGATTGGTTTTAAGTATATCATGTACTAATCCCGCGTGCGGGCGCACACATTCAGAACTAAGCTAGCACAGATGCGCACCATCCATCCAGCAGGCACACACAGCTAACAGTGGAGAGACTAGAGAGAGATATGAAGGACTGAGTTACCTACGTGAGGGAGAGAAATCGTTGACGACGCAGGGAGGAAGTGATCTCAGGGAGCGGCCGGAGGTGGGGTCCGTGGCCTGGGGCTCCGAGCGATGTAGAGAGCAACTCCTATGCGTCCGAGTAGATGGCCATGGTCATCGTGGCGCGGCTGCGTCGAATCGTTAGGTGTGCCTGCGTCAATGACCTCGGCGTGTCCGGGGAAAGCTGAATTTAATTTGTTAACTACCAAAAATATCCTTAACGCCTTAATATACTACACAAACCGTGCGGTAGTATTGATAAATCTGGTACATTCGTTCACTAAAATGGATGGTCCATATATCTTAGATGTACTATAAAAGGTCTCAATATTATTCGTAACAATCTTTTCCTAATCTTGACACTTTGTCTTATATGCTCTTCAAATCTTGCTCGTTGACGATTCACCCCTTGTCGATTCAGCCGCTCGCACCAAGACAAGTCAAATTGCCGGATAGATCATTTGCAACAATCTCCCCTGCAATTTTGACTTGGCGAATTTACGGACCACATCAAATATGCCTGGGATTACCCATCCTCGCTACTAACCTGTGAAATACACCCGGTGGACTACACCATCCACACTAGTGAGATACATGTAGACTCCTTGTGGATCACACCACTCGTGCACTCCAGCCTCATGTAGAGACATGGCCTCATTGAAGAGACTCACTCCACTGGTTTATCACCACCATATACTTGAACTTGATCCTCCTGTCGAGACACATAGACGACCTGGGTGCGCTTCATCTACAACGCCTCCTCGCGGAGACGAACACTTGGACATGACGATGATGACGACCGACCGAACCGCACGAATCTTGACTCTAACTCTCCGGACAACGATCTTGACGACTTTCCGGCACCGCACCATGGCACCACCGCTCCCGTCAACGATCTTCTTCCACCGCCTTCCCGGCGACAGCCTGTTGTCTCCCTCCATGTCGCTCTGCCGAACGACAATCGCACGACCCTTCTCGTCGATGCACCACCCAACGACTTCATTGTCCACCCCGAGGCGCTAGTAGGTCACCACCTTGGGGTAAGCACGCCTCAAATCGATCTAGCTCTGATACCAATTGTTAAAACTTGCCCACGGATCGATCACATCAAAACATGATGAACACAAGCACACGCGATTTTTTTTTTGCTAATAGCACTTGTCGAGCCTTGTTCTTTTTCCTCTTTATTTTCTCTGGTTTTCTACCTTTTTTCCACACGATAAATAATCACTATGGCCACACGTTCAGCCAAGCCCTCGCGTTCAACTCTTCCTAGTCCAGACTCTTGGACAAAATCCTACTCAAACTCAAACTAATCCAACTAAAACACAGATCCTACGCGGACTACTAGTAGTACACGTGCAGACATAACTCAAACTTGTACTCTAAACCGAATACTACTAGGACACATCACGCATAATGCGTGCACTTCTACATGTACACGTGCGCTAATTAACTACTCAAGATTATTCCTAATCTCTTTCTAATCTTGGCACTTCGTCCTCTATGCTCTTCCGATCTTGCTCGTTGAATTCACCCCTTGTCGACTCATCCGCTCGCACCACAACAAGTCAAATTGCCGGATAGATCATTCGCAACATTGGCTGGATTGCCAACGTATCACGTAGGTAGGGGACTTTGAGAACTTGGACTGAAAGGTGAGAGCTAGCTTAGTCGTGGGGAGAATACACAGCGACAGCGCATCTGAAACCTACGTCCTGGAGAAAACTGGGAATTGGGATGGATGGCGACCAACGTAGTGGTGTCATATGTATATAGTTCTGTTAGATGTAAAGCGTCATCACAACAAAAGCTCCATCAACCTGTATGCATCGGCAGATGGAAATGTATGCCTTGTTTTATTGCGTTGAACTAACAAAGTTGCTCGTATTTACTGGCAGTCTAGCACGCAGGAATTGATGGATTCCCTTAAAATCTCAGAGCAACCAGGCATTCTTTCTGGCTCTTTTCTAACTAAGCTTCTCACGTCATCTAGACATCATCATAATGGTAATAAATAATTTTTAAACTCTCATTGCAGTTTCCTCCATCAAATTTATTGCAAGAAAACAATGGATTGTGGCTGGGGCAGATGATGGTATCGTTTATGTGTACAAATGTGTCTCTGGAACACACATGAAAAAGATCAAGAGTTTCCATGCTGATTTTCGTTACATTATCCCCCTAGCCGTTCATCCAATCCAGCCGTGTGTGCTGTCATCGGGGAAGCTCTGGGACTGGAACAAGGCCTGGAAGTGCACACGAACATTTGCCACTAGCAGCGTTATATTTCAGGTCATGTTTAACCAAGAGGACACCAATAGTTTTGCGGCTGCGTTGCAAGATGGCACAATAGAGGTTTGGTCGGGTTTGTCCTTACGCTAAGTAAAATTTGAAGTATGAAGATAAGTTCAGCTACAAAACCTGAATTAATTACCTCATGCTCATGGACTACATTGTTCATGTTCAGGTTTGGAGCCTCGATTCTCCTGTACGAAATTATACTCTGTCGGGGCATTTGGACCAAGTGAACTGCCTTGACTTTTTCAGACGTGATAATCGTCAGTATTTGATCACTGGCTCTAATGATTGTACTGCCAAGGTTCGTAAGCCATTGTTATTGAACGTCACACGAGCTAGCTAATAGAGTACACATGCGCATAGTGAGTAATAATGCTGAAAATATGTATGCTTAATTTGTTTCTATCAAAACAGATATGGGACTTGCAGAAAATGGCCTGCATTCATACGGTCGAAGCTATCATGTCACCAGTTATTTTTGCCATTTCCCTTCCCGGTCGTCCATATCTGGTTACAGCTTCAAAACATAGAACTGTCCAAGTGTGGAGCTCCACTGATTTCAGGTTATTGATCAACAGAGAATATATCATTTTCCTTCAGATTTTGAAACCACCCATATTGCTTGCTATCTCATTGTCTTCTTATTATCTAGAATCAATGTAATCCATAGACATGGTTATCTAATTTGAATCTTAATTTTCTCTTGGGAAATTGAAAGTGTGCTCAATATTCGTCTGCAGGCTCGTGAGGACCGTTAACCTACAGGCTGGTGGACCTGTTCGTGGTCTTGTATGTTTGATGGGTTCAAGGAGGTACCTATGCATCCCTATCCTTGTTTCCTTTTACTTTTTGACTGCCTAAGGTGTCTATGCATCCTTGTTCTCTCTACTTCTTTAACTTTTTGACTGCCTAAGGTATCTATATATCCTTTTTTTTTTGTTCCCATCTTACTTTTGGGTTTTGCTGCGTAAGAACAATGCTTCTCTGCATGCTCTGTAGTTTGATGAAATTGTAGGCAGTAGAAAATAAATTTAACAATAATCAGTAACCAACCATTTTTCCGGCCATTGTTTAAACATATGTATAGTTTGTTCTGTTAGAAGTATAATTATGTTTTAAGTTAGAGATTAGGAGTTAGAGATAGGATTGGTTTAAACCATGTACAACTTGTCCCCTATTCCAAGTCTCTCTCACATATTGTACTCTATATATATCCCACACGTGGGTCAGATCAATACAACATACAACACACAATATTATCATCCTACAATTTCTACATGGTATTAGAGCGGTTTGTCTAACGACGCCGATCCTAGGACCTTCCGCTACTTCCGCAGCGCGCCACCCCCGGGGAGATTAATCTCCTCTCCCCGGGGGCGCGGCACCCGATCAATCAGAGATTAGATCGGTTCATAGATTGATCAGTTCCATAGATTAGGTCAATTCAATTTTCGAAATTCTATTAGATTAGGTTTTCTTTAGCCACCAAATAAATATCTGAAGACCCAAATTCCGGTGAGAAAAATCCTAGCAGATCGGTGCAGAAATCTTTATCCCAGACGGTGGCCAAATCACGCCACCCGGCGTGCTTCCTGGATCCCTCGCTCGAACAGGCGATGGTGCACGGGCTCTTGCACGGCCGCACACCAAGACTGGATCACGGGAGGGAACTCCACGGCCAGTACGCGGCGAGCCCCCTGCAACCAGATTGCATCCACGTACAGATCGATTTCCAGCCGCTGCACACGACGTTCATCGTCGGAGTCGCAGCCTCGCCAGGGGATTCCATACTGCAGCGCCAACCAGCTGTCCGCGTACGTCGCGCACAGCGCACGAGCGCGTTCCAGAAGAGCAACCGGCGGCTTCTCCAACAGGGATGCGATCAGATCTGCATCAACCCCACAACATCTGCCAGCCCCTCGACATCAAGCTCCACCAAGCGTCCCTGTGCAGCCAACAGAGTCTCCTTCCAGCCATGCGTAGGTATGCCCATGCATGCTAACGTTTCCATCCAGGAATCATGCACATGGACACACGACAATCTCCTACGAGGAGATACATGCAGACATGGACTCCGTGCATCGACGGGCGACACAAGAGCGGTACCCACGGTCAGATGGGCCTCCATCGCCAACTGCCATCTACGTCAACCTGTACGACATCTACACCACCGATCTACACCTCTGCATCGACCCTAAGCCACTTCATCGACCTGTACGACTAGCCTGGCTACCAGCCAACATACTTCATCGAGCACACCTACGAGAAGCGATCTCAACATGCACTGTCCACACGCCAGGCCGGTGTGGAACGGGATGCAATCTTCATCGATTTCTCCGGCACGGCAGGGCATCGACACTTTGTCGCCGCGGAGGGACGCCTTCCAGCGACGCATCATCGTTGACATGCCGCTGCAACATCATCGTCGACACTTCATCGCCGAGGTCTTCATCAACATCGTCTTCACCAACATCTTCGTCAACACATCGCCGCTGCCTCGTTCACAAAATGGGCACCTAGCGTCCTCTGACAGACTTTTCTGCAAGACGCGACCTCGACGACGGCAATGACCGCGTCACGACGATGGCATCGACCGCGTCATCCACGACGACACGACTGCATCGACACGGCGTCACTATAGTGACGACCCTACACGGCCACACGGTTCTGGCAAAACCGATGTGTGCTCGATGGCTTCCTCCGGTCTTGGCAAAACCGGCGGACTCATCGCCGACGGCACCCTCTGACATCCGCAAGGTGCATCGTCCACGTCTGCAGCTTCGTCATAGCGCATTGTTTTTGCGCCTCCGTCTTTGTATGGCTTCATCATCCACGACGACTACACCATCGACCACGACTACATCGACCACGGCTACATCACCATGATCGGCTACCTGGACATTGACATTAATGGCTACGTCTACAGCAACTCATCGGCAACAACTCCAGTCAACAGCGTCCGCGTCGTCACTAGCGTCCACGCCACTCCCGCTGTGACTGCGGGAGGGAATAGAGGAGAAGGCAGGAAGGCACCAGAAAGGGACGCAGTCACCGCCCTAGGTGTCGACTCATCAGAGACGCAGTTGATGATGGCGCGGCAGAGAAGACGACGAAAGCACAAGAGTTCAAATTCAGTCGTCATCGTCCGCTTCACTCCCGCTGCGACTGAGGGGGAATGTTAGAAGTATAATTATGTTTTAAGTTAGAGATTAGGAGTTAGAGATAGGATTGGTTTAAACCATGTACGACTTGTCCCCTACTCCAAGTCTCTCTCACATATTGTACTCTATATATATCCCACACGTGGGTCAGATCAATACAACATACAACACACAATATTATCATCCTACAATTTCTACATGTTCATTACCGCCAGCTCCTTTTAACATTATCCCCATTTCCAATGATGTCAAAGTTTAAGAGCATAATATTTTTTTATCTTGCAGGGTTGCTATTGGACAAAGCAATTCATTATCGATCATGGAAATCGACGATGAAGAAGCAGTTGCTAGCGAGGGCAACAAATGAGAATACCATTGCGTGCAAGGAAATCCATGATCTCTGTGCCAACATGGTTGATCGATGAATTCTTTCGATTTGGTATTAGTGGATACACATTTATATTGTTGACTCCGTTTTATGCTAATGCCCGGGGGTAGAGAAACTATGATGTGCTCTATCTATCGTTTCCCTTATCTGATTCTATCTTTTGAAGATGATCTGTTTCTGTCATTGTATTTGATTTACCACTGGATTTCATCATTTGGTCACACACTCATGGATCATATTTTGTGACCAATTTATCTTGCCACCATTGTCAACTTTATGTCTGCAAGCGTCTATATGCTGTGTGTGCGGACAAACTCTGAACCAAAAGGCACATTTTGCCCAAACGAAAAACTGGTTGCAACTTGCTAATTTTACATTTGAGTTTAGTACATATGACGCTCTTTGTAACATACTACTTCCTCCGTCCCAAAATAAGTGTCGCAACTTTGTACTAACATTAGTACAAAGTTGTACTAAAGTTGAGACACTTATTTTGGGACGGAGGGAGTACATAATAACACATTGTCGAAGGTGTTCGCTTACATTACACTACTACCAAACAGAACAGGGCGTAGGTAGAGATTCAGACTAATCGGGTTGCAATGAACAACAATCACAGAAAGGCGACACAATTTGGTTGCAAGATTATAGATTGCAGTTGCAATGCAGCAACAGAAGCTTTGAGGAAATTTACAAGGAGGGGAGGTTATGCGGGATGAAGGTAAGTTTCTCGACCTGCTTCTCGGTGAGGCGCCCGGTCACGAGCTCAAAGAGCAGCACACGATAGCTTCAGATGTCACTCTTGGCCGTCAGGGTGCTCTGGTGTCGCATATCCTACAACACCAGCTACCCACCAATGCATGTCATTCGGCTCCCTACTCATGAGCATCAAGGTGTCCTCCATGAATGTGTATCCAAATAAAATACATGCAGTCCTCCTGCATGGTTCGAAAAAACAATGTGTATCCAAATGAATGTCCAGTGTGCCCTTCACCAACAGAATCAGAAGTTTCCATGAGCAATGTGTTACCACCATTTGATTTGCGGTAAATTTTGATGGAAAGCTATTGGATCAGTTCTCGCCAACGAGGAGCCTTTGTCGCCGTTCTTCTTCTTTTTTGTTACTGACTCGTTGTCGAGCTTTTTTTTTAGACAAGAGGCTAGCGTCCCTCTTCTTTTTCGCTACTCCCTCCGTTCCTAAATATAAGTCCTTTTCGAGATTCCAATACGGACTACATACAGAACAGAATAAGTGAATCTATATTCTAAAATATGTCTATTTACATCTATATGTAGTTCATATTGGAATCTCTAAAAAGACTTATATTTAAAAATGGAGGGAGTAGGTAAATACTGTAAACTAACTTTTCGTAATGTGGGTACCTTTGTTTGGAAGGAGTCAAAACTTCTGATATGTAATAAACGGGCTGTTGAAGTTTTAGGGTTTTGTCTTGTTCATCGCACTCCACTGTTAGCACCACACTCAACACTTGACTTGTTGCAACAATATATAAGAGCAAAGGTTCTTTTTCACTCGGGGCAACAAGTACTGGTTGGTTGCGTGGGAGAGCACCTTTTTCAGTTCCTCAAAACCTACTTGAGCTTCATTACTCCATCTGAACTTGTCACCATTCAGAAAAAATGTTGATGACATTTCAGAAAAATGTTCTTAACATTTAAAAAAAAATGTTCACCACGCATTTTAAAATATCCATGCATTGTAAAAGAAATTGTTTGCCCAACTTAAAGAAATGTTCATACCATTCAGAAAAAATGTCCATGACATTTCAAAAAAAAAATGTGGAAATTGAAAATTTGAGTGAAAAACGAAAATTTTGTTCCTGTAAAAAAATTAAATATCTGTGCCATTTAAAAATTTGCTCATGTCATCTAAAAAAATTCACGTGTTTAAAAATATGTTTTGTGGCATTTTCAAAAATGGTTCATGAAAATGTAAAAAAACTCAGGTAATTTAGAAAACAAATTGTCACCATGTGTTTTAAAAAAATGTTTAATGCAGATTTTACAAATGTACAACATGTAATCAGATAAATGCTCAACGTGTATTTAAAAAATGTACAATGTGTATCTAAATACGCTTGAGTAATATACAAAATATGCTTAACATCTATTAAGAAATCAACATGTATTTGAAAATAAGAAGAAAAAAATGAAAAAAATGAAAATGAAAATGAAAACCTAAAAACGATAAAGAAAAACATAGGAAAAAGGGGTAGATCCTTCCCAAAACTGTCAAAACCAGAGGGAAGGTTATACGAATCGGTCCTCGGAAGCTTTCCTAAACCGCTCACTTAATGAGGCAGCCCATTTCATCGATCGGCAGAGGCGGCGCAAGCTACGTTCTCGCATTAAGCGAGACATACCATTTGCGGTGTTACCCGCCGTCCGTTGATTTGTTTTGTTTCGAGCGTTTTCAGCTTTATTATTATTTATGAATCAGCCCCACTAACATAATATTGTGGCGAGTGACCGTCTGTGAGTCATCCGAGAGGTGGA
>NC_041393.1:760060711-760065924 GCF_002162155.2 Triticum dicoccoides | reverse complement strand
TTTATGATTTTATCTATGAACAACAATAGATCGGCTAGGATGGCAACAACTATTGATATTGGCCGTCATGTGTGTTTTTCGATCCACCGCCGATTTTATGTATTTCTATGAACAATACCACTTGAAATATAAAATATAGGATGTCGTTATCTTAAAAATAAAATTATGAATCAGCTCGGTTCAGACATGCATGGTACGGTGTTGAGGACATATGCAACGCTGACCCGCAAACTGGACACCGCATCCATACGTGGAGGGGGGGGGGGTCGTGGACATGGATGCGGGAGCCGGCCACCCATGCTAGCCGCATACATTTCAAGCCAGATTTCAACTAAGCGGATGAATTACAAGCAAAGCAGATGATTTTTATATAAACCGGACAATAAAATTTACATTTTCAAAGTTGTTTTAACTAGACTATACCAGGCTATGCTAAAACTAGTCTAAATGCAGGCAGCGGCGCATCTCCACTCCCACGACATGCTTTCCCTATGTTCGGAAGCCCGCTCATGAACTGTCATGAATCCCCAAGGGATATGCTTCAGCGGGAGTGGAAGAATAGCCTCCCCCCGCCGCCCCGAATCAAGGAGCAGTCTTGGTTTTTGGGCGGGGGGGAGACGGTCACCGTGGCTTACCGCCCCATGAAGAAGGCAAGTCACCAGTTGTGCAACTCTACGACGCGGTGGCAGTGGCCTTCGTGTCACCCAAGCGGGGTGGCGGGAGTAGTCCGGAACGGTCAGCACACCGTTACACACCCACATTAAATGGCAAAGCACATCCAAATCACGCGGTCCATAGGGGTGTGGGCGATTTGAAAGTCCGTGTTGGAGATGCTCCGAGCGGCCGACTTAAACTCTCCAACTTGACACGCCACACAGAGTGAATGGTGGTTACGTTCCTTGGCTCGTAAGGATCCATGCCCATGCATGTGTGTATTCTTCCCGCCTAACCGACCAACCTATACAAAGCCCAAAGTGCCAAAAGTCTAAAGCCGCTTTTGGGCGCTACATCACGTCTCGTCGACTCGTCATGCCCATCCATCGCCCGCCCTTTGCTCAAAAAGAAAAATCTGCTTGCTTCTTTTTGATGGTCAGAATCAACACGATGAGCCGATGAGACTCGCCGCGGCATGCACAGCACAGCATGTGTATCGGCCGGAGTTCTTTGATTAATCATGAACCAGTGGCTGTAATAACTAATAAAGGTGGCAGGCAGGGTTTAGGCGCGAGCCTATGATTGCGTACTTTGACCCGCTCGATGGATCCAGAGCCGTCCGCACAGCATGTGACGCCAATGCAACTTTTACACGCAGAAGAGGATTGAACGGTGGTTGGCTCGATCGGGCCAGCCTACAGTGCGCAAAGTACAAAGCTGCTTTTTGGGCGTTCGCTGGATTATAGTACTCCCTCCGTTTCATAATGTAGTGCCTATAGATTTTTATAAAAGTCAAACATTACAAACTTTGACCATATTTATAGAAAAAAGTAGGTACATCTAGAATACCAAATGCATAACATTGGGTACATCGTGAGTTATATTTTCAGAATATACATGTTTCGTATAGTAGATGTAGACAGTTTTCTCTATACATTTGGTCAAAATTGGCAAAGTTTGACTTTCACAAAAATCTATAGGCACTACATTGTGGAATGGAGGGAGTATCATGCATTGATCAGTCACCTTCTCCCGCGCGGCGTCCGTCGTCGTCGTGTCCATCCATTCACCAGCCAATGAACGGATCGAACGTGCATGCATGTCCGTCCCGGGACACGTCACACGTATGTACGTACGTGTGGCCCGGTAACGTTCGGCACTTATCGTGGTACTATATATGCTTCCTCTATTTCACTATTCTTGTTGTGGTTTTAGACGATGCACACAGAGGCTTTAAACATTAGGACGAACGAGATCAGATTGAGTAGAGGTGCTAGTGCAAGTTTGGACCCATGCCATGTGTGGTTGCCGCACACAAGTCCTAGACAAAGCACAAGCCTGTACAGCAGGTCCGTACCGGACACCTGTGCAGGGTGTTCAACTGCACAGGGCCCCCAACTTGGCAGGGCCGCCAAATTTCTACCAGTACTAATGAATACCCAAGCCTCTATTCCAGGGAGCTTTTTCGCGACGAGGTTCGCCCACTTGGATGAAAATGACCCCTGGTAAGTTTGAACATGACACGTGCTATTTCTTTGGGACATGGCTGTGTACAAAGGCCTTGTGTGTTTAGAAGTTTGATTCAAATTTTTTGAACTGGCATGCGATTTATCTTGATAAGTCTAGAGTAAGCTTAGCGTTTTTTTGCCTTGTTTGCGTTCCGTGGACAGCGGCGCCATGTCGATCACTTCTTCTGGTTGTTCTTGTCACTGGCGTGGTCGCGTGCATGTGTGGCCTGGTTGTTTCTCAGGATTTGCATGCTGATTGCGTCGGCCTGGTTGTTTTTCAGGATTTGCATGCTGATTGCGTCTACGTGTTGGCAGCAGGATGGGCTTCTCCTGTTGCACTGATTTTTTGCCATGGGCCTTTGTGCCCGCTCGGCTGCATGCATGGCCCGACATGTGTTGGCTTTCTATTTTTGTAGTACGATCGGCTGCCTGCGTGTTCTTGTGCTCATGTGTCACGTCTGCGCGCTCGATTCTTCCGTCAGTGCCGCCTGCGTGTTCTTGTGCTCATGTGTCACGTCTGCGCGCTCGATTCTTCCGTCAGTGCCGCCTTGGTCGCCCCCTCCAGAAGCAACCTCCAATACTAGGGAAAAGCCTAGCAGCAGCGCGGGTTTTGGGCCTATCAGTAGCGCGGGGAGGAGCGCTACTGATAAGGCGCTACAGCTAATGCTTAGCAATAGCACGTCTTGACCCACGCTACTGCTAAATTGACTTAGTAGCAGCGGTTCTTTGGAACATCGCTACTGGTAGTTAGTAGTAGCGCTTCTCCTTACCCGCGCTACTACTATTATTTAGTATTTTATTTCTTTTCTTTTTCATGTTGTATTCATACACCTTTACACAAGTTTTCATACAACAGGAATTTATTGATGGGTGAAAGAACCGTGGACTAGTTTCAAGTGGATGTCCATCCACTTGAAACTAATCCGCGGTTCTTTCACCCAATGATATAATAATATCATCATCATCATCATATCATTAACAACTTAGCATCATAATACATCATTGTCCTATAACACCTCCTCAATATCATCGTTTTCATCATTGACATCACATAACACCTCCTCAAGATCATCATTATCAACTCTAACACATTACCACATAATAAACATATTGTACCTCATAGGACCTATTACATTCGATTAAGACCTACTACATTTTCTAAGGTAAAATAACAAAAAACAAGATAGCCCCTGACTCTCCATTATGGAGAATGAAGATTAGCCTGTCTCCCATTCTTGCTTTTCGCTGAATGTTACTTCCAAGAACCTCCTTGCGAATGTTCATACATTTCTTCCATTCTTTGATGATCATGTGTTCACGGGTTTTAGAAATCCGATATGCACAGGTGAGCTCCGTAGATTTACCTGGCAGTATGTTCAGAACTGAGAGGCGACCATGCAGAGACATCAGATGAGGCACACAATCCATCGGGAGTTTCTGTTGAAAAACATAATAATAACTTCGTAGTTAGCAATGATGTACTAGTTTTAGAAGTATGCAAAAAATGCACGGATGTCGTAATATTAAAAAATCTTACCAGGGTATCTCCAGAGAAGTTATCGTTGTTCAACACATGCACTAGTGGCACGTATTCACCATAATTTGGAGGAGTTCGATAATAGTCATTGTAATTCTCAAGAAGAGTACAAAATGCGATCAGATGATTTTTCTCCTTATACGTTAATTGGGTGCCTTCGGTGTAGTGGGTTTTATCTACCATCTTCCGCACAGTCTTTGAAGAATCAAAATAAGATGTCAATGGAAATAAGCTATCAACTATTTTGAAATAAACAATATAAATTAGTTAATAACTATGTTTGAGAAACTCACATAGCGGTACAATCGGAAGCGTATCAACAAGGATCCAAATGTCCATATTGTCTTCCTCGCTGTCAGGATCACCAAGATCCATGGTGACAATCATACCCTCATAAAAATCATACATTTTGCAAAGTGCTTTCCAATTTTGGCAACCAAAATGGGTTACGCTCTGAGCATTGTACAGATTTACTTCAAAATCCATATCATGATGGGTCCTTAGGTGTATTTTCTTTGTTTCGAAATTTTCATGGTCTTCAAAACCCATCCTCTCCAAGACATAGCGTCTTGCATGGCATGGGATAAGCTAGTCGAATTGTAAAATATGAAAATTAGACGTTGAAATAGTTGAAGTCATGCTTAATGAAGAAAAAAACACTTGTCGTTGTTGCGTACCGTTTCACAATCGAAGGTCTCCTCGAGCTTAATGCTGAAGCGTCGATCGTCGTCTAGCCGAACGAACCTGTCGCACATACCTCGATCGTCGTGGCACCAGCTACACTCCCCCGGGAGATCGTCGTCGTCCGAGTACGACATTTCCTACAATCATAATTCAAAGATTAAACTTGTACATATTCTAGCACAAGTCATGCCAGAATTCACGACAAAATCCGGCATGACCTTTGCTAAAAAAGGACATATCGAGCGCCTGAAATTTGCCGGAACGGAAATTAATCAACACTCCGGCAAAACATAGGCCACTCGGAGATGTAAACTGAACATGAACGGCCACTTGGGCAACCACATCCAATTTGAGCAACAACACAAGATATACAAGGATATTTGGCTGGTCTCACCTCGATGTCGGAGGGGATCGGTGACTGGGACGACGGCGGGGATGTCGGAGGGGGTCGGTGACGGGGACGACGGAGGTCACCTGAAATCATATAAGTTATCACTAACAACAAACATGACATGTTCAACTAGTTTTATTAATTCAACTAGTTCTTACTAAATATAAACTTACTATAAATAGAAAAAAAACTAGTTCTTTCTAAAAATAAAGTAGTTCAACTAGTTATATTAATTATCTTACTAAAAATAGATTAGTTCTGTTAATTCAACTAGTTCTCAACTAGTTTATTAATTTACTTACTAAACTAGTTCAACTACAACTAAAGTAGTTCAACTACCAATACTACTACTAAAAATCTAGTACTAACTAAGCAACATCTAGTACTAGCTAACCCTAAATTAATATCTACTACTACTAAATCTAGTACTAACTAGTGG
>NC_041393.1:760033653-760060198 GCF_002162155.2 Triticum dicoccoides | reverse complement strand
GGGAGGAGGGCGGCGGCGGAGGAGGGCTGCCGGCGGAGGAGGGAGGAGGGGCGGCCGCAGGCGGAGGGAGGAGGGCGGCGGCGGAGGAGGGAGGGGCGCCCGCAGGCGGAGGGAGGATGTGCGAGGAGGATGGAGGAGGGACGGAAGGAGGGGAGTACCTCGGCGGCGGACGGACGAAGGCGGCGGCGGCGGCGACGGACGACGACGGTTGACGCGGGCGAGAGTGAAAGTGTGAGTGAGAGGGCCGGTCGTGCGTGGGGATAAGGTAGGGATAGTTGTAGCGCGTTTGCCAAAACGCGCTACAGCTAACCTGAGTAGCAGTAGCGCTCTATAGTAAAGTGCGCTACTGCTATAGCTAGCGGGGGGGCAAGGTCATGGCAACTATAGCAGTAGCGCTGTGGGCTACACACGCGCTACTGCTACTTCCAAGTCAGTAGCGCGTTTGGCAGACACGCGCTGCTGCTAATTAGCAGTAGCGTGGTATTTTGAAGAGCGCTGCTGGTAAGATTCTGTGTATAGGCTTTTCCTTAGTAGTGCTCGCTCGATGTTTCGCCTCTTTTGGATGCGGTCGCCGCCTTGCCGCCCTGCCGCGCTTCTCATCGTGAAGGCTGCAGCGTAATCCAGTGCCACAACGTTTCACCATCTTGTCTGCCTATAAAATCCTCCCTGCTTCTCCTCTGGAGCTCACAACATCGCCTGCGTTTCGCAAATCCTCACGGCGCAACAAGCGTCACCTCCTTCCATGCTGCCAGCCCGTTCTTCGCCGGAGCCTCAACCGCCAGGTTTCGTTTCTCCTCCCAGCGGCGCCGTCGTATGCCCTCAGCACCACCAGGTTGATGGCCTGCGGGGCTGCGCGAGGAGGCCACGCCGCGGAGGGGCTTGCTGCCGCGGCCAGGTCGCTACAGATCCCCGTGGCTACCACTGCAAACCCCTACGCCTATCGATATACGCCCATGGACCATGGGTCTTTAGGCGCTTTGGCAAGGAGCCTAGGACGGTGGAGGCTACCATGGAGGCATGGGCGATGGTGGGAGGAACATAGGCGGTAGTGACGGTGGACTTGCTGGCTTCCTGTTCGTCCCGTTTCTGCTCGGAGCTTATTTGCGACTTCGCATCGTCCTTCTGGGGTTCGAGCGGGCGTCATTAACCGGGTGCGCAACGGCGGAAGGCGTTCTGCAGCTCGAGGTTCTGCCGCGTTAACGACGGAGAGTGCGTCGATGATCAGCTGCCCGACGTTCACTCATTGTGCTGAGCTTGGCATGCCGGTCGTCGTTCTGCTCGCCATGTAGATCGTGGTTAGTTTGGTCTAGCCGTTTGCTTCTGAGATATTTCTTTTCTTTTCTCGCGTGATTATTGAGTGTTACGTGTTTGTTTTCTTGTTTTGTGTCGGAGTTGTGTTTTTGTAGCATGAAGATTTGCCTGTCGATACTTCATACCATCGGCGTCGTCGACAACGGCCAGGGCGCGGTGGCGGCGGCTACACATGAAGCCGAGCGGTGGGCTGAAGTGGAGGACACCTGCTGAAGCATAGACTCCGGCGGCGACTACCATGCTACAGAGGCGACGCGTGACGGCGTGAGGCGTCGGCTCTGGCTGCAGGACAGCCTCGTGGTGGTGAAGTAGTCGACGGACCCGGAGGATGACTTCCCAGCGAGCATCATGGCCACGATGATCACGGCGAACGACAACCTCTGGCCGTCGCTGCAGGTCTCGCGGAGCTGCTCCGGTGCTACCTCGCCCTCAATGACGGCAAGCACCACCGCGGCATCGTCGCCGCATTCCTGCACACCTAGCTCAAGTACCCGCGTGAAAGGCCATTAGAGATGGAGCGGCGTGTCGCAGCACCAGTCCATGTCGTCAGGCGGTCAAGGAGTCTGGCAGGTTCAGATCGAAGGGCAGCTCCACTCGCCACACCTATCCGCAAGCAGGCTGCGGTTGCACCGCCGCAACATCAGCACGTCGAGTAAATCGTTGGGTCGCCGACCTTGTCGTCACAGGCAGTGCGCACATCAACCGCCACTCGAATCCTGAATATTTGAAGGAGAGCCGTCTGTTCATGCCCGACGCGTGCGCTGGTGATCAACTTGGTGTTCCATCTGCGGTTGCGTGACCGTGAGTTGTCTCTCTCCATACCATAGGGTCTCTTTATCGGTCAATTTCGTTAGGTCAGTTTGCCTTTCTTTCTTTGTAATCTGGTTCATTTTATGTAGTGCATGCAAGCAGGAAAAATGCCTAGACCAAACAACGAGAGAACAAAACGATCTCCAATTCATATGCATGTAGACGCATCATCTCCTACTCCCATGCACGTGGTCACATCAACCCGATTCATGCCCAACCAGTGCATGCAGCAACTAATTAATCATGTATGGCGGACAAAAGTCATTTGACAAAAAAATAGAGACACAAATTGCTAGGTGCATGCAAAGATGCAACAACCGTGCCATCAAGCATCCAAATTAGAATGGCGGCTCCACAATCTTCATCGAGTATCTAAACTATAACTCAAAAAAAAATCCAATCACTTGAGGAAGAAAGAAACACACACTATATGAAATATCGGGATAAATACTAGGCCAACAAATCTAGCTAGCTCATGTTAGTGATACTATGCCATAGTTGCAAAATGCCTCTTTATTAGCATTAGGATTTGAGAGCATCCGATACATTCATCTCTAGGCAAGAAGTTAATTTCTCTGAACTTGAGCTGTTTAAAAATTAAGTTTGTAATTATATTAATCTATTGGAGCCGCAAGTTGTTTCGAGTTTATATTCCTTTTCTGAGCAAAAATATTTTTCATAAATCATTGATAATATTTGAAAAAGGGAATAATAATCTCAGTCTTTCGTAGTAGGCACTTTTAATGGGTAGCATGAAAGATGGTGATAGCATTGACCATCTTTGGTTGGTATTCTGGAGTATTTTGGATGCAACTGAGAGTGTAACCTTTGGCAATATGAAATATAACATGCATTTGGTCGATTAACCATCACTCTTGCCACAAACAGAAATATAGCAACCTAGCATTACTATCACGCAGCGCATTTCATACTAACGCATCAACGGGGCGCGGCGTGCCGCCGCGCGGGCATAGCTAGTACTTTAACTATGGTTGATCAAAGCATCTAGCAAATACTGCTGCTGCAAGAAATTTACTCCCTAAGACCCCATCTCATTCACGTCTTCCTCTTCTCTCAGTGGGTGTTTGGTTGCAAGAGACTAGACTTTTTTTTAGTCCCAGGGACAAAAGAAAAAAGACCTTCTAGTAGAGTCTTTTTTTAGTCCCTTAAGAAAAAATCCCTCCTGTTTGGCCGCAGAGAGGGCAATCATGGTCTCCAGGCCCTCCCATTGGCGCTCATCGTGTGTGTTCACGGAGTCTTCCATGACACGTTGAAGGAGCCGGGCCTCCTCCTCCTCTATCATGCGAGGTGGTGGTGGCGACGGAGAGGGCGAAGGCGACGGCGAAGGCGTCAGCATGATGCCGCGCACCCGCGTACGCCTGCACACGTGGGGAGGGCTCGGAGCACGCGCGCGGCGCTCACCTGGCCGCCGCGGCCCCGATGAGGTGCCGACAAAGAAAGACGCGTGCCGCGTGTCGTGCTCGTCCCGAAACTACGTGTCCCAGAGGGCGGAGTCGACGGCGTACCTAGGGTCGTAGAACAGGTTGTCTGGGAGGAGGAGGCGGCGGCGTTCGTTCTTCTTGCGGCGGGCACGACGCTCGTCGGGACCGGCGGGATCGGCACCCGGTCCGCGGTCAGATGCCAGTTATTGGGGAGGTGAACGTCGCTCCAGGGGAGCGGCGTCCTCGTCTCCCAATAACAACAGCAAACATCCGCATGGATGTACGGCCCGTCGCGCTCGTCGCCAGCCGTAGGGCCGACGGTGAATGGGGCAGGCACGGGGGCCATCCGTGGGGTGGACGTGGGGGCGATGCGGCCTCTGCTTTGATGCCGCGGCGGCGGCGGCCCGAGGACGAGCCACGAGCAAGCCTCATGGTCGTGCACTCCCTTGTGGAAGGTGTTCCACCACACCATGGCTGTCGGTGGCCGGTGAGCTCGAGGGAGGGGAAGGGAGAGCTAGGGTCTGGGTGTCGGGTGTCGAGGAGGCCGCGGCGACTGGAGTGGGAGCGTGAACTGCGACCGGTCCACAACTTTCCATTTAAGAAGGACGCGTACCGCGTGTCTGGGCGGATGACAGGCGGGGCCGGCCGCGCGTGCATATTTATGTTGGGCAGTGGGAGGTAGGTTGCCGTCTGCCACGCGGCCCGATGCGAAAGAGCGGCGCGTCCGTTTGCTGTCCGCCTGGTCCCAAACCAGGTGCATGTTTGCGCATGAAATGGGTCGGACCGGACACAAAACGGACAAGATGAGTTCAGATCGTCGCACGCTGGGCCATGAGGTCTGTTTGTTTTGCCCCAAACGAACAGGTCGGACGGGATGGAGTTGCGCGCTGGAGTTGTCCTCACTTTCTCTCGCGCGGTGTCGTCCTCGTGGTGTCCATCCATTCACCAGCCAATGCCAATGAACCGACGTGAATTGAACGTGCCTGCATGTACGTCCCGAGACACGTAGGTACGTACAGGGAGGTGGTAGTGCAAGTTTGGACCCATGCATGTCATGTGTGGTTGCCGCGCCCAAGTCCTAGACAAACCACAAGCCTGTACAGTAGCTGCTTTTGAGCTTTGGTCACGGGACCGGCCAGCCCGTGCATGTGGAGTCCACCGTCTTCTGATCTACACGTACGCGCTGTCTCCGGCTTCGACCTACGCGTCGAGTTTAATCGCCGCGCCTGCCTTCTGATGAGCTACTGATAAATTAAACGCATGCGACTAGTGTGACTAACTCACGAAGAGATTTACCTTAGGTACTCACAGTTTCTCATGCCCAACTCTTTGCAAACTCTAGCTCATTTCGGCCCCATGCGGGTAACTCCTAGCTTTACTCGCTACTATAGTTCAATTTTCTATCCAATATTAGTCAAACATACGCAAGCAAAAACCTAAATTTTTGGTAAAGTAAAATTGGGCACAGACCAAACGGGCCCGTGCTTAGCTCTGTCCCCCCTAGCTGAGACCAGAGCATATCTAGCCGATCCAAACTCCATTTCAACTACATATTCGTGCACTTGTTAAATCCAAACTTAATAATTAAAGTTCACACAATTCATGAATATTGTAAATTTAGAGTTCACAATTCAAATTATTCAAATTCAAACACATGAAATGGTCCAAATGAAGTAAATAGCATGATAGAAGCACAACAATCAGCTGCTGCTATGGGGTACACACTGATGCTCAATAAGATTATCTTGGAGCTGCTGCTATGGGGTATAAACTTCGCGGTTCTCAGTGCTTCGATGCACTCTAAAAAATCTATGTATCATGTATCGAAACTACTACGCGGACGATAGTAGCCTAGACGAACGATGGACGATAATTGATTGAACGGTGTTGGTCAGTTTTGCTCCACGCATCAATGGCTTGATCTGCTGAATCGTCTGAAAATCGTCCAGGGTTGTCGTCTGTGTAGCAACGCTCATCATGTATACATCCCGTTCCAGCTCAACAGGATACCCATTGGTGATATAACGAAAGTTCTCTGCATGCCTCTCTCATTTTCAATGGTCATGTTATGCAAGATGATGCAACATGTCATTATTCGCCATAGGACCCACATGTTCCAATACTCCGCAGGGCCACGAACAATGGCAAAGCGCTTCTGACGCACACCGAAAGCTCACTCAAAATCCTTCTTGTCGACTCTTGACGCATTGCAAAGCGAGATCTCTTGTTGCCTTGAGGATGTGTGATTGTCTTCACGGATGTGGTTCGTAAAGGATAGATGACATCTGCAAGGTAGTAACCCATCATGTACTGACGGCCATTGACAACATAGTTGCAATGAGGGGCATCTCCAGTAGCAGGCCATGTGAACAGTGGTGACCTCGACAACACATTCGGATCATTATGAGAGTCCAGCAAGCCAAATAATAAATGCCAAATCTATAGATTCTCCGATGTGCCTCAGCAACAGTTGTTGGGTCTTTTGAGTGCCCTTCGTACTGACCTTTCCATCCCATGGGACAATTCTTCCATGTCCAATATATGCAATTAATTGATCCAAGCATACCAGGCCATCCTCGTTGTTCATTCGAAGCCAAAAGGCCTCGGTATCTTCACCATTGGGTGCCCTAGAATACTCCGCCCATTAGAGCTGAATCATGGCTTGTGTGTATCTTCAAACGGCCTTCAAGATTGAATCTTCCCCGATGCGGACATAGTCATCAATGGCATCGGCCGAACACCCATAGGAAAGCACTCGAACAGCCGTGGTACACTTCATCAAAAGGCTCACTCTTATCTCTCCCGATGCATTCCTCCCCAGTTTAAACCAATCATCATGCTTCTCTACAGCTTTTGCAATGGTGAGAAAGAGACTTATATGCATCCAAAACCACGGCCGACAATACTTCTCCTGATAAGTTGAATTGGAGTTGATATAATCCTTCATAATCTTCTCATGGCCCTTTGCTCTATCTCGATTGATGTACAAGCGGATGAACTGTGATCCTAGTCTTGGTTACCGAAAGTCCTCGTTAACGATAACGATAGTGGCCATTTCAAAATGATCATCATCTTCGTCTGTCTCGTCCGAGTCATCGAAAACCATCTCCCTCAACCTCTTCACCTATACTATGCAATATTCTAGGTTGAATTTGATTGCAGAAACAGGTAAACAAAATGAAAATAGCTAAAAAAACGAACATAGGGAATTCGTCAAACACTTTGCGGGCGGAGAACGTGAGAGCACTGATCGACGACGTTGAGCCGAATCCAAAAATCCAAAGCTCGGGATGGACGGCAAGCAGGGGGAGAAACGGACGGCAGTGATCAGCCGTGTGCGACAAGGCCGATAGTATCTGATGGTCCTCAAATCGACCTCTCCGGTCGGCGACGAAGCTTGTCGGTCACGTCATCACCGGTCTTGTCGCGATAACAACGCCACAAAGCTCCGCGACGGTGGCTCTACGTTATCTCCGTCGTCCGCCGCTTCGTTTTTGAACAAATGAAGCAACGCTGGTGGCTTTTCCATACATCGGATTGAGGTAGAAGCAGCGGAGATATGCGTCTTTTTCCAACGATGGTGGCGACTGAGGGCATCTCCAGCCGCGCCCCAAGAAGGCCTCCCCATGCGTTTTTTAAGCGCCGGCGGACAAAAAACGCCCCAGTCAGGCCTCCAGAGACCCGTTTTTCGCCGGATTAGACGAAAAAAATACGGCCGGCGCGCGCAGGCGAAACCCAGCCCCCCGGGAGGCAGCTGGGGACGCCGGCACTTTATTTTGCATGCAAATGGCCCACTTTCAGTGTCTCAACTGTCTCTCTCCTCTCTCTCTCTCTTCTGCAGGCCCACCCACGTGCTCACACTTCCCCATCCCCCACCCACCGAAGCAGGCGCGCACGGGACGGGACAGGGGGGCGTCACGGCGGGCGGGCGCCGGAGCAGGGAGGCGGGGAACTCGTCCATGGCGGGGCGCCGGAGCAAGGAGGCGGGGAGCTCGTCCATGGCGCCGGACATGGACGACGAGCGGTCGCGCTGGAACAGCGCCGGGCCGCGGGGGGAGGCGGCATCGGAGCCGGCCAGGCACGGGAACGGGTGCTCCTCCTCGCCTTGACCCCTTCCTCAACCTTGACCCATCGTCGCAGTCGCACGCATCCGACGAGGCCGCCACAGACGGTGCTCCGATCCCGGCGCCGCGCGCACGCCCGGCCTTCTCCTCGCGGAAGCTCTGGCGCTTCACGGGGCCCGGCTTCCTCGACCCGGGCAACCTCGAGGGGGACCTGCAGGCGGGCGCCGCCGCCGGGTACTAGCTCCTCTGGCTGCTACTCTGGGCCACGGTCATGGGCGCGCTCGTGCAGCTGCTCTCCGCGCGCCTCGGGGTCGTCACCGGGAAGTACCTTGCCGAGCAGCGCGATTGCTATCAAGATCCTCTCCGGGGGCATCATGCTGCTATGGGACGGCGTCTACAAAGGAGCTGCTGCAGGATGCAACCTTGTTCGCATGTGTGTAGGCCGAGCTGCTGCTCGTGGCGAGCATGGCGGCGCGCACCATGGGGATCTTGGCCCAGTAGGCCACCATCCGGGGCTGCAGCAGCGCCGTGTTGTAGAGCAGCTCGATCCCGTGGAGCCGCGCGTAGTCCACCTTGTTCTTGAGGAAGCATAGCAGCAGGTGGCATGAGCAACACGGGCGCGCGAGCGGCCAGGCGCGGGCGAGCGCGCGAGCGGCACGGGCGCGCGAGCGGCCAGGCGCAGGTGAGCACGCGAGCGGCACGGACGCGGACGCGGATGCGGATGGGGCGGATACGGTGGCCGGCGAGTACGACGGGCCTCGCTTGGGGTGGATACGGCTGGAGATTTTCTCGTTCGCAGGACAAAATTCTCGCCGGCAGCCCCCCAAGCGGCGATAAAAATGCCTCCTGGGAGGCCGAACGGCTGGAGATGCGCTGATGGACATATCGGAGTGGGGCAAGAGGGGGCGGAGGCAACAACGGAGAATCTTCGGTGCGGGCATGGGAAGGGGAGCAAAATTTATCCTAAAAAGTGGCGTTGATCGAGTATATTTGACGGTCGGGAGAGTCGGAGCTTAAGTAATTTACTCCTCTAAAGCCGATAAGGGATCCGGTCCCATTAAAATCGAACTTTTACTTCCCTAACCGGTTTTAAAGGATGGACTAGAGATGCATGCAGAAACCAAGTGAGTAAAACAAGGAAAATGCGCTCCCCCGTCTGGCTGATTTCATTTCCATTCCTCTGCCAAAGGTTACCAAAGAGGAGCGATATGGGGCTGACCCCGAGATTGTTGTTTTTGGTACACCGTCCACGCCATCTCATCTCATCTCACGACGCTGTGCATGCATGCATGGTGCCACCGTCCAAGCAGGTGTTGCGATAGTGACAGAACCTTTCGTGCAAGCACGCCACACACACAGATTAATCAGTGGTTAATTGGTTACGTACCTTTGGCACTGCGTGCAGTGGCGGAGCTTAGTGGAGACCAATACGGTGGACTGACACATATCACATAGCTGACCATCATATGCAGGTGGACCAAAGAGTCTTCCAGTGTGAGCGGCAGCACACGGACCCATGTAAGGTGTTCAAAAATAAATACTAAATAAAATGGACCCATGTATGCATGGCTTGGGCTGGTCACGTAACGCCGTGTGAAAAAAAAGAACTACTAGTACCCACGTACGTACACCACGGGGCTCGGCCGAGGTGGCCCCCTGCGTGCATGTGGATCTGTTTGCTCGGTTCGGCTCATCTGATCGAGTCCGTCAGTGTCATCGCCACATGCACACTATGCATGTACAAACCCCACTCTACCCCTACGAGAGATCGTTAGAGTAATAGCTAGCGTACGTACAGATTACACCTTGAGTTTATTTTTTGCTTACGTGGATTATTTACCTTACCTTGGGTATATGGTTGAATACTGACATTTTGATGGGCATTGGCATTTGGCAGTTTTGTATACAGTCTGCGCGCGCACGTGCCTACTCGGGACGGCACGCTGCTAGCACTGCTGTCGCGTGAACATGCCGACCAATTAACTGTGCGTCATGAGATTCCTCTATTGGCTAGGATCACAACCCCAAGCCTACTATCACAATTTTTTTTGTAGAAAAATAAGAGATCTCCATAAAAAAAAGATGAGATCAGAAGCCAAAGTGTAACAAGGCCCACCGCAGAGAGTAGCAATACCACACTTTCTCCCGCAAAAAAAAATTGAAAATAAAGAAAAATCTTTCACACTTTCTCCCGCAAAAAAAAATTGAAAATAAAGAAAAATCTTTCACACTTTTTTTTTCTGCAGAGAGTAATTAATTCTGCACCCACCGAGCTGACCGGTTTTAACCAGCCAAGCCAGAAAGAAGCGAGAACCGACATGGCACATGCCGCTGCTCATTTTTTACTTCATTTTTTTTCCCCGCGGTGTGAAAAGGGAACAGAAAATCGGACGGCCCACGACCGCACGAGCCCGCCGCGGAAAAGCACAGAGACCTGCGCGAGAAACGAGGCCGCAAACGACGACGACCACCATGGCCCACCCACGCATGCTCCTCCTCGCCGCAGCAGCTGTAGCACGGAAATGACGCATCTACCCTCGACGGCACCCCCCGCGGTGCGGCCAACCGACGACTAGCTCCAGTGGCAGGGCCGTGATATCGTCGAAGACCGAGGGGCTGTTCAGTCCGGGGCAGGCGAGGCCGCAAAAAAAGTTTCAAAACCCGGCCAAAACCTTTCCCCCGTCCCGTTACTCCTCCTCACCCACCCCCCGCCCCGCCCACAGTCCAGTCCATCCCCAGCTCACCGCCACTCCCGCACCTCCGCCTCGCCGCCGGCCGGACCTAGGGTTTCCTCCCTCCGTCGCAGGCAAGCGAGCCGCAGAACCCACCTCTCGCGCCGCTCGCCCCCGCACTGCCGATTTACTCACGACTTGTTGGATTCGGATTTGAGGGGGTAAGGAAGGGGAGGGGAAGGGCGCGATGGCGGCGCCGGGGGGGAGGAGGGCGGACTTCTCCTCGGCCGCGTCGCCGGGGGGGCCGTCGCCGGCGGGGGCCTCGTCCGCGGGGAGGCGGCTGCTGCGCACGCAGACCGTCGGCAACATGGGGGAGTCCATCTTCGACAGCGAAGTCGTGCCCTCCTCGCTCGTCGAGATCGCGCCCATCCTCCGCGTCGCCAACGAGGTCGAGGCCGGCAACCCGCGCGTCGCATACCTCTGTAAGTAGAACACCGGCCCATCCCCGATCTACTTCTTCACTTGTGCCCAATCGCTTGAATTTGCTCGCCATGAAAACAAGCATGGTTTGCTCATTGCGCTTCCGCTCAGGCCGCTTCTACGCCTTCGAGAAGGCCCACCGGCTCGACCCCACCTCCAGCGGCCGTGGAGTGCGCCAGTTCAAGACCGCGCTGCTGCAAAGGCTCGAGAGGGTAATTTTTACCACCACTCATCTTCTAGTATTTATCATCTTCATTCATTCATGTTCCCCAATTTATCAATTCTGGCTTAATGGGACAAGGAATGCGAGCTTCTAATTGACTGCTTGAGCTCACTCTTTGTGCAGGAGAACGACCCCACCCTCAAGGGGAGGGTGCACCAGAGCGACGCGCGCGAGATGCAGCGCTTCTACCGCGAGTACTACAAGAAGTACATCCAGGCGCTCCAGAACGCCGCCGACAAGGCCGACCGGTGAGCCACCCGCTTCTTTCGTCCGCCGCTGCTACGCTTATGTTCACAGTTAACTGCTGCCCTGCCTATCAAATGGCAAGGCCCATTGCTTGTTCTGTGTTAGTAATGTGATTCTTCTTACTGCTTGGTCAGTGCTCTGCTCACGAAAGCGTACCAGACCGCCGCCGTCCTGTTCGAGGTCTTGAAAGCCGTTAACGTGTCGCAGTCCGTCGAAGTCGACCAGGCGGTGCGTAATCGATTGGTTTCTTTTGTTACCATATATGGGTTCTGTCGCTTCCTTTGCTCATTGTGAAATATCATCCGTTTTTCATCTGCTGCGCGGCGTGTGTTTGTTGGTACATAGATTCTGGACACGCACAACAAAATCGAGGAGAAGAAGAAGCTCTATGTGCCTTACAATATCCTGCCTCTCGACCCCGAAAGTACCGACCAAGCTATAATGCAAAACCCAGAGGTTTCCTTCTATATCTAGTCTTGTTGCAACAAATGCCGCCTTAGAGCTCATTAATTGTCTCTTTCACTGAGTTGCTCCTTGTATTTTGTAGATTCAAGCCGCTGTCTACGCTCTTCGCAATATAAGAGGCCTGCCGTGGCCCAAGGACAAGGAGCAGGAAAAGAAGCCCGATGAGAAGAAGACCGATAGAGATCTTCTCGACTGGCTTCAGGCCATGTTTGGGTTTCAGGTAACGGTGCATGAGATGGTTTTATTTGTCTGTGGCACTGCGTGTTTACATGTGTTTTACCCTGAAAATGCACATCATCTAATCTTGAGTCACTCTTTGCAGAAAGATAATGTATCCAACCAAAGGGAACATCTCATCCTGCTACTTGCAAATGTGCACATAAGGCAGATACCAAAGCCTGAACAGCAATCTAAGGTTCCTGTTTCTCCGTCTCAACTTATTTTATGACGAACTGGGCATGTTTATTTTTGTCTTTCTTCACGTGCCTGCAAGTAATGTGAAGATGTATTGTTTTTTTCCCAGTTGGATGACAGGGCTCTGGATTATGTAATGAAGAAGCTATTTAAGAGTTATAAGATGTGGTGCAAGTACCTTGGCCGCAAAAGCAGTTTATGGTAGGTTCAATGAAGTCCAACAATTCCTTGTTTTTTTCTAAGTTCAGTTATGGCCTACTTCTGCCGTGATTGATACCAATATTAAATCTCTTCATGAGTTACCGTTTAACTCAACGTCTGGACCAATTAATGTGTAGGTTGCCAACTATCCAACAGGAAGTTCAGCAACGCAAGCTTCTCTATATGGGTCTCTACCTTTTGATTTGGGGCGAGGCGGCTAACTTGAGATTCATGCCAGAGTGTCTTTGCTACATATACCATCATGTAAGATCAACTTCTATTTCGCAGATTACGCATATTGTCATATATTTTTGTATATGTTCGGCCATTGTCCTATTAATTCTTCAAACATGATACCTGATCAATTGGTCTAAGAATTTGATGTTGAATACCACAATTCAAAATAAGTTTTTTGTGCGGAATTTCATTGATCGTAATAGTCACAGTTATCCTACGTATGTCCAAATGACTACTCTTGGTAGCAAGGATATTACATACTATATTCCTGGTGATATATTTATTGATAACCGCACATTGTGAGCTTAGCTATTGTAAAATTCATATTCATGACAATGGAGAAAAATGTTGTTTGAAAAAAAATGCTAATCGGGGGATGCTTTTGTGTTAGTACAATGCTCAAGTCTGTACGTTGTATTTTCTGGTGCCATCATATTTATTGGTAAGAATTCTGTTTCTGATCTTCATATAGATGGCTTTTGAACTCTATGGTATGTTGGCTGGAAACGTGAGCCCAATGACTGGTGAGAATGTTAAACCAGCTTATGGTGGTGATGAAGAGGCATTCTTGATGAAAGTTGTGACTCCGATATACAGGGTTATAGAGGAGGTATAGTTGTACATTCGTATTCAGACTGTTTTTCTTTCCATTTCAAGCCTGATTGTTAAATTCTTAAATTCTGCAGGAAGCTCACAGGAGCAAGACAATGAAATCAAAACACTCACACTGGAGGAACTACGATGATCTAAATGAGTACTTTTGGTAAGCAGCAGTCGTATTTAGTTGTTGCCTTCAATATATTGTTCCCCTGATTTTGTCGGAAGTCTTCAAATTATTCTTGTGTTGCTTTTCAGGAAAGTTGACTGCTTCCGGCTTGGATGGCCCATGAGAGCTGATGCAGATTTTTTCAAAACTCCCAAATTTGCTTATCCTAATCGTCTGAATGGAGTACGTTTCTTGATACTAATACCTAACATTATTGCAATTTCTTTCGTGTCAACTGTGAACACATTGATAGTTGCCTGTGATATAATAATACAATTCACCAGTGCTTAAGTCTTCATGAATTGAACTTGATAATAAGATATTCTGATCACATGCTGCATGTTTGTTTTCTGTTGACAATGGATGCAATAAAGCACACTGCAGCTAGATTTGTTCTGCTTGTTTTTCATGTCTTTGCTTTGTCTGTTAAGTTGTTAAGCCTACACGGATATGTGAGTGATGTATATTGTTAACGTAAACATGAAATAAAGAAACCTTGTGTATCAATTCTGATTATACTTCATTTTGTCGTAATCCAGGAGGAAAGATCTGCTGGCAGTGTCCATTGGATGGGAAAGATTAATTTTGTTGAGATACGATCATTTTGGCACATATTCCGTAGTTTTGATAGAATGTGGATCTTCTTAATTTTATCCTTGCAGGTTTGTTGCTCCCCTCCTCCTCCCCTCGCCCTCTCTTCACTCCTTCACTTGAGAATTGACATTCACATACTACTTCTTATGATGTTTCGTTTCAATGCAGGCTATGATTATTATTGCGTGGAATGGTGGCACACCAAGTGATATCTTTGATGCTGGAGTTTTCAAACAGGTTTTGAGCATATTTATAACTGCTGCTGTTTTAAAATTGGGTCAAGGTATTTGACTGAACTCCTACCTTACCTCCCTCTTCATGCTTAGAGATTTGCCAATGCAGATCTAAATTATTTAGTAGGCAGCTTAGTAGCTTAGTATTAAGCAGAAACACTGCAGTGCCAATCTAGCTTGATATCTTCTTTTTGTAGCGCTGTTGATGTAAAACATTAAATACTTAATGAGTCTTACTCTAATATCTAGGGAGAGGCCTAACTAATATGTGTTTAAATGACAACACAAGTATATCTGTATGATTGCTTTGCCAGCGACCTAACAATAATTAAATTAGTAACATGACTGAAGGATATATGTTCAACCATGTTTATTGTAGCTAAGATGTATGCATAGTTACTATATTGTATGTACTAACTTCGACAAATATAATCAACGCAGCCACCCTGGACATTGTATTTGGCTGGAAAGCAAGAAGAAGCATGTCGTTTGCAAGAAAGCTGCGATATGTCCTGAAGTTAGTATCAGCTGCTGCATGGGTTGTGATTCTACCTGTGACTTATGCATATACCTGGTCTAATCCTTCGGTTCTTTCAAGAATAATAAAAAGTTGGCTTGGCAATGGTCAGAATCAGCCATCATTATACATTTTGGCTGTTGTTATATATTTGGCGCCAAATATTCTTGCGGCTGTGCTATTTCTTTTCCCACGTATCAGAAGGATACTTGAGAGTTCAAATGTTAAGGTCATAACATTCGTGATGTGGTGGTCCCAGGTAATTTTCCATCTATTGTTTCCTGTCATTAATTACATGGGTTTGTTTGTTGATATATTTTTCCAAATGTATCTGCAGCCTCGATTATTTGTTGGCAGAGGAATGCATGAAGGCCCATTCTCTCTCTTCAAGTATGTTAAGAGTTGAATCACTTTGTTAACTCATCTTCATACTTGGCTTTACTGTTATGCTTTTTTCTAATCACTAATCACTGTTGTACTGATAGGTATACCATGTTCTGGGTTCTCCTTTTAGCGATGAAGTTGATAGTGAGCTTCTATATTGAGGTATCTAGTCACTTCCTGCAGAAAATCTAGAACATTCTCTATTCCTTGCATTCCAAATGTGGCCTCACTGCCTCAATATTTTTGTTTCCATAGTTAAATTAATTTGTGTACATAAGCCATTTCTTGCTCTTGAATGTACATGTTTGAACGTCAATGGCATCAGCAGCATGTTGGTGAATCCCAAAAACCTATTGGATGGCATGTAAAATAGTTGCAGATCAGTTGTCTTGTCTATTTTCTTGGGATTCAGTCAGGACCAAGCCTTCTTAGCACTCAGCTTTCCACTAGTGCTGCTTATTCATCTTCTCTTACTTGCTGGTTTCAGATCAAGCCTCTGGTACAACCAACAAAAGATATAATGAGAGAACCGATTCGGAATTTCCAGTGGCATGAGTTTTTCCCTAATGGTATTTATGATGAAGATTGCTGTCTTCCTCTTTGTAACCTTTTTTCTTGAAATTTTTGGTGTTCTTATTTTGGTTTCTTTGCAGCAAGTAACAATATTGGTGTTGTCATCGCACTTTGGGCTCCAATAATTCTTGTATGCTTCAATCCTCATTTTCTGTCAAAAGAAGTTGTTTAACCAGTATACTAAGTTTTGTCAGTTGTGTTGTCCAGGTCTATTTCATGGACACTCAAATTTGGTACGCAGTTTTCTCAACATTGATTGGTGGTATCTATGGGGCTTGTCGTCGACTTGGTGAGGTTAGTAAAATTTGCAGAATTACAATTTATTACTTGACAGATTGGGCTTGCTCTGCCTGCTTTGGTTCTGAATTGCTTTTCTTGTCCTATTATGCTGCTCTGCATTCAGTAGCAAATTACAAAACTTTGGTGCTAAGGCTGTTGTTTTTAACTTCACCATCCCTACTTTTAGCCTGCCATTTCCAGTTGTGAAACTGCACACAGGAATGCTCTCTCTTGTTAGCTAGAAAAAAGAATTCTCTCTACTGTTATATTATTTTATTATGAATTAATCTATCAGTTAGCCTCGTTATGTTTATCTTGGTAACCATCATGCTCTATTGTTTATTTACCTAATATTCTGGAGCATTGTCTATCATCATCAAAGAAACTTATGATAGTCTTGACCCATGAAATCAGATACGGACTTTAGGCATGTTAAGATCTCGCTTTGAATCTTTGCCTTGGGCCTTCAATAAATTGTTGATACCTTCTGATCAACACAAGAGGAAAGGTTTCCGGGCTGCTTTCTCCACTAAACTTGCTAAGGTAAGTTTTCACCTGTTTGACGTCAGGAGTAGATTGTTGGATAATCAGATTGAATATGCTACATTCATTAGCTCTTTTGACCTGACATAATTTTTTTAGCCTTCTGGTAATGAACAAGAGAGAGAGAAAATAGCTGCAAGATTTGCCCAAATGTGGAACCTAATTATCACAAGTTTCCGTGAAGAAGATCTCATAGATAACAGGGAGATGGACTTGCTACTTGTTCCATACTGCAAAGATCGTGAATTGGATATATTCCAATGGCCACCTTTTCTACTTGCTAGCAAGGTGTTTACCTCTTGACCACTTTGTACTTTCTTTAATTGGATTCACACATTTGTTTATTTATTTATACTGTATTTTAGATTCCGATAGCATTGGATATGGCGGCAGACAGTGGAGGAAATTATCGCGATCTGAACAAGAGAATGAAATCGGACCCGTATTTTTCCTATGCTATCAGAGAATGCTATGCTTCATTCAAAAACATCATCAACACCTTAGTGTTTGGTCAACGAGAGAAAGTGTATGTTTTATCTTATCATATGTTTAGTCTTTTCTCACCCACTTTATTCCTTGATTGAAGTTCTGTTTTGAAACCTTGAATTCCAGATTAATCGTGTGATGCCTATTTCATTCTTTTGCACTTCTATTCCTTAACTGAAGTTCTGTTTTTGTACCCAACTCCTGAATAAACGTGTGCTGCCTATTTCAGTGTTATGCAAGAGATTTTTGAAGTTGTTGATAAACATATAGCCGAAGAAACTCTGATAAGGGATCTGAACATGAGGAGTCTTCCAGCCCTGAGCAAGAAGCTCATTGAGCTACTTGAGTTACTGGTATACAGAATTTGTCTTCATGATTGTAGGTCTCCCACCCCCCCTCCTCCCTCTCACTGTATCTATCTGTTTGAATACAGCAAAAGAATAAGGTAGAAGACTTGGGTCAAGTTGTTATTTTGTTCCAAGATATGCTTGAGGTGGTCACAAAGGATATAATGGAGGAACAAGAGCTCAGCAGGTGAGGACCTTAGCTTCCTTCTATGAAAACAGCATGGCATGCTTTTTTACTGAAATACTATTTCACATCTATGCCAAGCCTTTGCATCCATAGTTTTGGTTACATGCTGCTGTATTGTTGTCTGTCATGCATATGCATATGTGCTTGCTGCCTTCAGGTTTAGCGTTAGAAAAATCCTTCTATGCTTCCACATTCTGTTCTCTAAAGATGAACCGCGCTGATTATGGTAATTGATCATCTGATCTTTCTTGAAATATTGTGGTAACTAGTGCTATTATGTTTCTCCTCTCATTGAAGTGTACTGGATTCCATACACGGTGGAAATGCTAAAAAACACGAAGGAATGACACCGCTTGATCAGCAAGATCAATTGTTTACTAAAGCTATTAAGTTCCCTGTGGAGGCATCAAATGCATGGACTGAAAAGGTTTGATTTTCAGCCCTGTTTTTTTATTTAACAGTTTCTTATATGACACTTCTTTTGTTCCTGTTGCTGTATTATACCTACTACTTCATACTGATTTCAGATAAAGAGGCTTCATCTTCTGCTCACCGTCAAAGAGTCTGCTATGGATGTCCCAACAAACCTTGATGCTAGAAGAAGAATATCTTTCTTTGCAAATTCTCTTTTTATGGATATGCCAAATGCTCCAAAAGTGCGGAACATGTTGCCCTTCTCGTAAGTTCTCACTAGTGTTCTCGGTAGTAGTGTGAGCATAATGTTTCTTTCCTACCAAGCCTTCCATCTTATCCTAGAGATGTCATATTTTTCTTTGCTGCCCATATCCTGTCTTGATAGTGGCTTTTTATGTTGAATATTCAGTTAAAAAATCTTGAATATTATAATTCTCTATAACTATCATGTTTCATTCGTGCCTGTTTGAAACACCGAATGCCTTCCTTGTAAGTGGCTCCACCCCTCCAGCAATAAAAGAAAAACCAGATGGCATGCGGTTTCTGACTAGATTTAATTATATGTGACCAATATATCACGTACTACTACAATCTTGTCGGGTTTTTAGTGTCAGTGCTCCCTTGGTATCTCTGCCATTTTTATTACGAGAAGAAAGAAAGGAATAAAGACGAGGTCTTACATTAGTCTCCGGTTAGCAACAAGCAAACAGACAACTGAGAAACCTACAACCTAGCACCCATATCTTGCGCTAGGTAACAACCGCCACCACGACCTAAGAATCTGCAGCTCTTTTTCCCAAGCCATACACCAGGACGTTAAGCGCTGGTTACAAAGTTTGATCAGTTCAGGAGTGGGATGTAGTTGTTAAATAGTACTACGTTATTTTTCTTTCTTTCCAAATGATCCACAAGAATGACAATGCTGCCAAATGCCTTCTAGCTCCATATGTAAGAATAATTTTTTTGAAATATGGAACTTTGACTTTAGGTCAATGGTTCCTAATTTAGGCACTGGATTCTTAGTTCATTTTCATTCAAAATTTTCTAACTTATTAAGCATTCGGACGATTCTAAATATTTGTAGAAAATGACAGGATAATTGATACTCCCTCCGTTCACAAATGTAAGATGTTCTAATTTTAGTGTGTTTGTTCACTCATTTCAGTCTGTATGTAGTCCATATTGAAGTATCCAAAACATCTTATATTTGTGAACGGAGGGAGTATATTTCAGGTGTAGATCAAAAGGTATATAAGCAGAGCACATGGGACACATAAGAGTAAACACAACATTGGGATAATCCTGGAATAATACAATATGCATTGCTATTTGTTTTGTCTGACTTTGAACTACACAACATGCAATTCAATTCTTTTCCTTTACTATATAATTGCCATGTCTCTTTTGCAAGATGTTGTATATATGGTTTTTACCTTACATAATGTTTCATTTGATTATATCTTCTGACCTTTTTCACATTTCCTTTCTGGAACAACTTATGTACTGCAGGGTCTTGACTCCTTATTACAAGGAAGATGTTCTGTTTTCATCAGATAATCTAGAAGAGGCAAATGAGGATGGAATTACCATACTTTTCTACTTGCAAAAAATTTACCCAGGTTCTTTCTCCCTTGTGTAACATTTTGCTTGAATAGCATATGCGGATTTCTTTGTGTCTTCTGGCTGCCATCAAAACTGACTTTGTTTCACGATAATGTTCAAACCCTGAAGATGAGTGGAAAAATTTCCTCGAAAGGGTGAACAGATCTGAGGAGGAGGCCCGTGAGGATGATACAATAGAAGATGAGCTTCGTCTTTGGGCATCATATAGGGGACAAACATTGACAAGAACTGGTATTTTCTTACACCCCATTCGCATGCCTGCTCTTTGTGTCTTGCTATGTGGTCCAGTTTTAAAATCGTTGCTGCTCCTGTTTAAACAGTAAGAGGGATGATGTACTACCGAAAAGCTTTGGAGCTTCAGGCTTTTCTTGATAATGCCAAAGATGATGGTATTTCCGTTAGCTAGCCTATGCTGTTCTTCTGAACGGGGCCTTGGCAATTATAATGACTTCTCACTTCTCTTTCTCTCTTTGTTAGATCTTATGAAAGGCTACAGAGAGATAGCTGACATGAAGGAATCTGAATTAATGACAGAATGCAAAGCGATAGCTGACATGAAATTTACATATGTTGTCTCATGCCAACAGTATGGAATCCAGAAACGTTCTGGTGATCCTTGTGCACATGATATTTTGAGACTAATGACAACGTAAGTTTCAGTTTGAGACTTGGAAGTCCTGGATATATGTTGCTTTGTGTGGATTATGAATCTTTAATTTGGTCCATTTCTTTGTCAGCTATTCCCTCTGCTCATAAATATTTGTCTTTCTAGAGATTTCAACAAGTGACTACATGTGGAGCAAAATGAGTGAATCTACACTCTAAAATATGTCTATATACATCCGTATGTGGTAGTCCATTTGAAATCTCTAAAAAGACAAATATTTAGGAACGGAGGGAGTATACATACGCTAATGCAAACATGCATGTATTCTGTTGGCAGTGCCTTTACATTTCTATGTGTGGGAAATGTTAGTTGTGCTAGACGACTGGCAGTTTGTCGATATTCTTAATAATCAGTAGCCAATAATGAAAACTGTAATTTTATTTTATTTTATGTCTATCCTAGTCGGTAATTAGTGCATGGTGTTCGGTGTCCTGGTCTATCAAGTTTCATTATCATTCAAAACCAGTGCTTGAATGCTAGATAGTTGCATTTATGAGGGCACATTATTCATAAGTGTCATTATTTGTATTTTAGACACATACTTGTATTGTATATACGATATATGATGGTACTGAAATAATAGAAATATATTTGCTGGGCAGATATCCATCTTTTCGTGTTGCCTATATTGATGAAGTTGAAGCACCTAGCCAAGATAGAAACAAGAAGACTGACAAAGTTTACTACTCAGTTTTGGTGAAGGCTGCTGTTACAAAATCAGATGATCCTGGACAGAGTCTTGACCAGGTACGGCAAAATTCTCTGTTAATTCAGTATACCTTGGCTAAATTTGCTGCAAGTTATGTTGACTGTGTTTCTCTTTGTTTATTCTCAAGTATGTCCACTTGATGTGGAAGACGGGGAATAAATTTGAGGAGGCTTTATGTTATCTAGGCCAAATAGGCATGTGAAAAAGATAATCCTTGTTTTGACAGGGTGAAACTTATTTGTGAGACTGTCTTAAAGGCATCCACATAAGCTATTGTTCATTTCCCATGTTGCCCACTAAAGTTTATGTTTACGAGCACTTTTTTTAATCTGTGAAGAAGTCCATTTTATTGCTACCAAGCATCACAATGGTCCTATTTACATCAGGCTTTCTTCCTTGAGATACCTTTGTGTGGTCTCAACTCTCAGTGGTGCAAAATGAGACTTATTTGCCATCTATCTTTTGTGCGTAGGTCATCTACAAGATCAAGCTTCCAGGCAATGCTATTCTAGGTGAGGGAAAGCCAGAAAATCAGAACCATGCAATAATTTTTACTCGAGGCGAATGTCTCCAAACTATAGATATGAACCAGGTACAGCTTGTTGCTCTTGCTGCTTGAAGGAATTATTTCACTTCTCCTTTTCCTTCTTTTGTTCAATGCTATCAATAACAGGAACATTACATGGAGGAGGCTCTGAAAATGAGAAATTTGTTGGAAGAGTTTTTGGAGAAACATGATGGTGTGAGATATCCATCGATACTTGGAGTAAGAGAGCATATATTTACTGGCAGGTAATCTGACAGTTTTGTTTCATTAAAATTGTAATTAATTAAATTATGTACCTGTGTTACCACTTTGGATTATTTTAACATGGAATTAGTGCACTATTTCATTTTGCTAATCCTGTGGTTTTTCCTCTGGACTTGTGCAGTGTTTCATCACTTGCCTGGTTCATGTCGAATCAGGAGACGAGTTTTGTGACCATTGGACAGCGTGTGCTTGCCAATCCATTGAGGTATTAATCCTACAGTATCTTCCACACATGCAGAGCATGTCATAATCATATTTGTGGTATCTATTAGTTTTCTTTCATAATCATATTAAATTGTTTGAATTGGCTGCTTGCATTTTTCTTTCTAAATCATGGTACTAACTAAAATTACTGGACACTTCGACAGTTCCTTGAGTCACGACTTTCTGAACGCTTCCTTGACAATTTGTTTTTTGAACATCTCTCTGCAGGGTTCGGTTCCACTACGGCCATCCTGATATATTTGATCGCCTTTTCCACCTTACAAGGGGTGGTATAAGTAAAGCATCTAAGATTATCAATCTTAGTGAGGACATATTTGCAGGTGATAAGCTTTTGCTATTGGTGCTGGAGTTAAGGAAATCTGGTTCCGTTTTGGTAATAACATGACATCTTCTGTTGCAGGATTCAATTCTACATTACGTGAAGGCAATGTCACTCATCATGAATACATGCAAGTTGGCAAGGGAAGGGATGTGGGTCTTAATCAGATTTCACTATTTGAGGCAAAGATAGCAAATGGTAACGGTGAACAGACACTCAGCCGTGACATTTACCGACTGGGGCACCGTTTTGATTTCTTCAGAATGTTGTCGTGTTACTATACGACAATTGGGTTCTATTTCAGCACAATGGTAAGTTATGAACCCTAAACATCTCTTTCCTGAATCGTTGGTTAACTCTTGGCCTAAATCATTCTGCTTGGTCTCAGATTACAGTTTGGACCGTGTATGCTTTCCTTTATGGGCGTTTGTATCTTGTCCTCAGTGGACTTGATGCAGCACTTGCTACTGGAAAGAGGTTCGTGCATAATACACCGCTCCAGGTCGCGCTTGCATCAGAATCTTTTGTTCAACTTGGATTTTTGATGGCATTGCCCATGATGATGGAGATCGGTTTGGAGAGAGGATTCAGAACGGCATTAAGTGACTTTGTGCTCATGCAACTCCAGTTGGCATCTGTTTTCTTCACGTTTTCGCTTGGGACCAAAACTCACTATTATGGAAGGACGCTACTCCACGGAGGAGCTGAATATAGAGCGACTGGACGTGGGTTTGTGGTGTTCCATGCCAAATTCGCCGAGAACTACCGACTCTATTCTCGCAGCCATTTCGTGAAGGGTATTGAGCTGATGATTCTGCTTGTCGTGTATGAGATCTTCGGACAGACGTACAGAGGAGCTATCACTTACATCTTCATCACTGTTTCCATGTGGTTTATGGTGGGCACCTGGCTCTTTGCACCCTTCCTTTTCAACCCTTCTGGATTCGAGTGGCAGAAGATTGTGGATGACTGGACTGATTGGAACAAGTGGATCAGTAACCGTGGAGGTATTGGTGTGGCGCCAGAGAAAAGCTGGGAGTCATGGTGGGACAAAGAGCAGGGGCCTCTTCGTCACTCTGGGAAGCGTGGCACCATTCTTGAAATACTTCTTGCATTGCGTTTCTTCATCTACCAATACGGGCTTGTGTATCATTTGAATATAACCAAGCAGTATAACCAAAGCGTGCTGGTAATATCTCTTTCTTACTCCCTCCGTTCTGATTTACTCGTCGTAGTTTTAGTTCAAATTTGAACTAAAACCATGACGAGTAAATCGGAATGGAGGGAGTATTTTGTAATCAGACAGATGTTTGCGTATGTGTCTGGTCTGTGCAGTCTTTCTAACTGATGCCATTTCCAGGTTTATGGCTTCTCATGGGTTGTGATTCTGGTCATGCTGCTTGTTATGAAGGTAATAATAAAGTTCTATGTTTCTATAGTTTAGTTTGGTATGCATTTGCCCCAGAGAGCGATTGTTCACAGATCCAGTGCTTATGTCGTTATCAATTAGTCAAGATTCTGTTCTGATGTAGAATATTCAGTTTAGCTTGGTCTGCATTTGTCCCAGTGAGCGATTGTTCACAGATCCAGTGCTTTCATGTCGTTATTAACTAGTCAAGATTCTGTTCTGGTGTAGATATTCAGTTTAGTTTGGTCTGCGTTTGTCCCAGAGAGCGAGTGTTCACAGGTCCAGTGCTTTCATGTCGTTATTAATTAGTCAAGATTCTGTTCTGGTGTAGATATTCAGCTTAGTTTGGTCTGCATTTGCCCCAGAGAGTGAGTTTTCACAGGTCCAATGCTTATGTCAGATATTATTTAGTCAAGATTCTGTTCTGATGTAGAATATTTAGTAACTTGCCAGTTTAGTTGTTTGTACGAACTAAAAATTTACTATAAACTTATCTAAGCCATAATTTTGCAGCGAGAATACAGTGACTTATTTTATCTCCTTTTTGAGCCGGAACACTCAGCTGTCATGATTTTTCTTTGCAGACCGTGTCAGTCGGCAGGAGGAGGTTCAGCGCGGAGTTCCAGCTCGTCTTCCGGCTGATCAAGGGGCTGATATTCATAACATTCATCTCCATCATCATAATCTTAACAGCAATCGCCCACATGACAGTCCTTGACATCTTCGTCTGCATCCTCGCCTTCATGCCGACTGGATGGGGCCTGCTTCTGGTTAGTGAGCAGTGAACAATTCACATGCCAGTTTTTCTATCTCAGGTCTAACATCTCACCTAACCTTGTTTGCCAGATTGCCCAAGCGATCAAGCCTGTCGTTGAGATGGTCGGGCTGTGGGGGTCGGTGAAGGCCCTCGCCCGGGGCTACGAGATCCTGATGGGGCTCCTGCTGTTCACGCCCATCGCGTTCCTCGCGTGGTTCCCGTTCGTGTCCGAGTTCCAGACCAGGATGCTCTTCAACCAGGCGTTCAGCAGAGGCCTGCAGATCTCCCGTATCCTCGGCGGGCACAAGAAGGACCGAGCCACCCGGAACAAGGAGTAGGTAGAAAGAAGATCCAGGGCTAGCTCCTGCGGACTTTGTTCATTCGTCATAGTATTATCGGTGCAACTCGCCCCCGACTCTTCTAGATTCTGCTGCCACGATTGTTCCCCATGCGATTCGAATCCGACTGTTCATTCAGAGATCGGGTGGCTGTGTAGGCTACTTAGTAGTGTTCTCCGGTGTAGGTGTAGATTCAGAGCTGTTGCGACTGCGCTTTATGTACAGACATACTGCTCTTTAGTGTGGCTGCTGGACCTTATGTAGACTTCTAGTGATGTGGGGAAGGATTCTCTGATGCAACATATGCAGGAAGTACAATTTCTGGATTAGGTTTGGCGAAGAATTTCTTCGAGCTGTCTGGTTCGATCAATCACGTCGAGTCTTGTCTCCTGCGGTTTGTTTCGGGTCGAGTAAATTTGAGCCCTATGCTTGGCTCAGATCAGAGATCGTTTTGTTTCTGCATTGCTCTACTTTATGACGGCCATATACTTTGTGTGCTGCATTGCGTCGCGTGTACTGATACCTGAAAACAGAGGAGGTACAGAATGGAAAGTACTGTACAATCTGAAACGGGGTAGGGTGGATGCCATCTTGGCAATGTAGATGGTGATTGCTGACTGACTGGATCGCGGTCTATAGCCAGATAGAAACTCCATTTTTTATACTGGGTACTCCACATGCTCTGTTAACTCCTCCAAAACTGAGATTAAAACCAACTCTCTTTTCCTGACACAAATATTTGTAAGCTCCTTAAGGGCGTCTTCTAAGCGGACCCTCAAACCTCCGGGCTCCGGTATATGTTCAGACCGCAGTGTCCGGACCATTTTTGCCATCCAACATGGACTCATATATGTCGGCGGAACAGTTCAGAAGTATGGATTCCTGTATGTTAACAACAAACGTGTATGTAGTCGAGGGGAGAGGGGGGCTTGCGAGAGTCCAAACATCCGACTGGCGAACAACAAAACACTATGTATCCATGCCCTCTCTCTCCTCTCTCCAAAAAATAATCCTGAACAGAGATGGCGAGCGTCGATGCCACCACGAGGGCATCCGCCATGCCCGCCGGCGAGCGCTCCATCCCGGTTGTGGCCTTCTCCTATCTCTCCACTCCTTCTCCCTCCCTTCACCTTCCACCTCTCTTCTTCCGACGCCCGCCATGGATGGGCAGCTCGAGCTTGAGCTCCGCTCCGGCACCCGTGCTCTACGCCCATAGCTAGCTGCGCCAATGGTTGGCTGCGTCTGTGGCTGTGCCCGTGGCCGCACGCACTGCCATTGCACGCCAGGTGTTTGATCAACTGCCTGAGCGTAAAAATATGGAAAGTTTTAAGTTTAGCTTTGGACGGCACGCTCCCGTATCCTGTTTGCGGGCACAGTCCGAATGTAAAAAAGGACATTTACGGTGTCCTTTTAGGGGCCAGCGTTGGAGATGTCATATACACTTCGTCTTCCCAACCCCATGAACATTGGAATACTCTCTTTCTCCAGCAACAAAATGGCGTATTAATAACATTTTAAGATAATTTAACACTACCGTACTAACCCTCTTAGGTCAAATAATGTCAAGAGATGAGTTCTTGATAAATAAAGGCAAAATCACTTTTATGTTTGATGTGATAATTCTTAGGTACCAAAAGTGGGTAATTTTTGAAAGGTTGCGTGGCAAAGTTTTTTTGGGGAATTGATTACTATTGACAGGACACGGTTATGGTAATTGCTACTCTGTTACTGAGCTCAAATGTGAGGATTTGGATCATTTGCCCTACTTTACATGGGGTTTGATGATTTGCCCCAGGGTTG
>NC_041393.1:760020872-760033351 GCF_002162155.2 Triticum dicoccoides | reverse complement strand
GGAATAATCGAAGTTACTAATTTTAATTTCTCGCTCAAATGAATGCGACAGTACCAATGACATCAAAAAAAATTCTGCAATAACAGGAGTATGAGTTCGTTAATTACGTACCCACCGACATACTTTGCAAGTATGTTCTTGACCTGGTCCTCGTCTCACTTTGTATAAACCATTTTTAAAATTTAGAGTGGTTATGATTTAGATCCCTCGCCACCAATTAATGCTGAAAGGGTCTTCCCGATGACCAAGTAAACAAATTTGTACTAGTTTTCTGATTACAAAAATCTACACTTCAGTCCATACAGGAAAGAGCAACTCGTTTCAGTTGCAATGCAAGATGTACAAGCAAGTGAGCATTTACTAGATGGGAAGACTTGGCTGCAAGTGGTAGACTTAGTCCATAGAGGGAAAGAGCATCGCATTTACATCTGTGTTATACTATTCTACAGAGTCGACTGAAATTTAGCATTCTGATTTTAAAAAATGCACCCTTAGTCCATACAGGGAAAGAGCATCTCATTTCAGTTACGTTGCCTACAAACTAATGTAAGATGTACGAGCAAGTGACCATCTACTAGATGGGAAGACTTGGCTGGAAGTGGTATTGACTAATCATCCTATCTAAGCAGCCCTCGTTGCTAGTGCCTAACCTAGTACACAATCATTAAAGATAGCTTCAAACTAAACAACCTGCGTGCTAGTACTCCTACATTGTGAGCTGACACCCACAAGATCTGTCTTACGATACATAATTGACTGATTATAATGCTCGCGACAATTTACTAATGGATATGTCTCAACCAGCATTAGTCCCATGATCCCAATTTTAACATCACGAAAATTCTAAAAAGAAAAACCAAGAATGTTCACAAGACATATGCATGTCTACAACCTCTAAAAGAATTCAGATCAAAATTCGTAATACACATTGAGAAACAAAAAAAACACAAATTCAAGCAAAAAAGGCACTATTCACGATGAATTTGTCCTTGTCGTTTCTGCACTTGTGTTTCTAATTTCAATTCAAAGTTGGTAGGAGCTGTAGACACATGTCTTGTGAACATTTATGATTATTTTTAGAACTTCTTGAAATGTTCAAACTTGAATTTTCTAAACTAGGAGCATGTGATGGCTAGTATCAGTGGATATTTTCCGGTCTCAACCAATAGCCATACTCTCTGCATAAACTTTTAGGTTTTTCCCTAATAATGTTTTGTCTTGTGAGCATCGTCTCCTACGACGGACTCGCCTCCTCCATGCGGCGTAGTGCGGTTGGGCAGCAGCAGTAGTCGAGGCGATGGACAGTGCGCCCCACGCCCATCCCATGTCGGCGGTCATGGCGTGGCCACCTGCCACTGTGCTTGCCTGTCCGCTTGACACCAACGACCGGAGCCGACTCCGCACTCGGAGCCCTGACTTGCAAGGAGCGCAGGCATTTGTAGATGCAGCAGGGGATGAACACGGCGCCAGCGGGCCAGGAGGGGCTGCGGGTGCTTGACATGCTCCTCTCCCATTCGTCCCCCATCCTCGGTCGCCACCGCGCCATCTTCAGTTGGGCAAGTGGTCGCATGTGGTCACACAAGTTCAGCGTGGTAGGCTGTGGTGGCAGCGACTTGATGATCCCGGTAGGTTTCACGGCGTGGTCGTCGGGGCAACGATCCCAGACAAGAGCGTGGCAGCGTGATGTGCATGACCTTCTTTAGCGGCGTGCGCACTGGAGCAGCTGACTTCTGTGGTTGTGCCTATAACTGGTTATGTGCATGATGGTGGTGTGGTCACTCAGAGGCAGCGCGGAGGAGCCGCCAGATCGGAGATTGACCTCGGCAGCGCCCATAGGTGAAAACCTAGCGCCAGTTGTAGGCATCTTTTTGGCAGTGGTTCGCAATGTGTATTCGGCATTCCTATGTGCAGATCGGATGCAGCGGCGCGCTAGTTGGTGTAGCTCAACAACTGCAAGATTTGTCGGATCAGATGGATTTGGCGTGATGCCCTGAACATTGGCTCGGTCGCATTGGGAGTTTGTGTGAGACACAACCCACCTCCCCCACCACTGCTGGTGAAAGCCGTCATGGCGGTGCGACCATGGTGCACACGACAACCATCGGCAAGACCACAATGCAATAGTGATCGAAAGAGATGAGATGGTGTCTTCCCTTCTTGTGTTTTCTCCTTTGGCCGGCTAGTTCTATGTGAGTAGGACGGTCGAATGATGTGCGATGACTATGGCGTAGACATCAGGATGCATTATCCCGGGGTGAAAACTCAGGATCTTGCCTTATGGCTTGATCGGGTAGCGTCAACGCTCGTGCATTGTTACCTTGTTGAAGGTGCTGGTTCGAAGATTTGTTTCGGGTTCACAACCCTTGGTCTGACATCTGGTTGCACTAGGTAACATTGGCATGCGAACAATGTTTCCTTCTTGAAGGCGTGGTGAAGAATTGTGTCCTTTGTCTGCTCATATCTCGTCGTAGGTTTGGTGGTACAGCTTGGGGAGGTTGTCGCGAGGCGGGTCCTATGTGGATGGCCTAAACTTTTTTTACCTTTTCCTCTTTGTAAACCAATTTGTTGAGCGTTTGCAATAATTAATAATATATGGTTGTGTGCATCAGCAAAGGCTGAGGGTTGTTCCCTCTTTTCAGAATATATTAATAATGCTTTGCATCCACAGCTTCCCATCTTGACTAGGAGTGTGGGTGCATTAATTGTGCTCCTTCCTAGTATTGATTGCACACAAATCTTAACTACCACACACATGGTTGGACAGAGACAGAGAGTATACATGCATTGTGTATAATTGACGGGACCAGCTTGCATAGCCAATCAGGCAAAACTGAACGAGTCATCGAATTCATGCAAAAGCAGGTGAAATTAGTCTAGATCTAACTGAGCAATCCTTTCTTTAATATGTAGATCCAAGGTTATGCGTATGGAGGACTAGTTCTATATTTCAAGTTGGAGCTTCTGATAGGAGACCTACACTGAGCTTGAGAAGATTCTTTTCTGGTCATCTTTCTACATCTATGACCAAGTCACATCACACATTGGGAGCCACGAAATAGGTACCATATAACTCAAATTGTACAACTAAAACACTCGACGTACCCAACGAGTTATATTAGTTGAAGGTTTGGACTGTTTCCACGCAAGAAATAGAAATAGAAAGGTTTGGACTGTTGGGATGTTCGTCAACTGCAAGCTTCAGGGCTTCATGCAGTGAAGGAAGGTTCCCCAATGCTGACGCAACAAAGTCATCACCGAAGTTAACCTTGGCATCCTTCAAGGACGAGATGTGGACTTCAATTTGAAACGAAGGGATTCCAGTCTCGGCATTCTCTACTCCCCAGTAGAAAGCTGACCGGTGCAGACGTGCCGAAGTGAGTACCCTAATCTGGTGAATACGCGAAAACCTTGAAAGTGATAGTTAGTACTCCCTCCGTCCAGGTCTTTTAGGCCGGCGGACAACCCCGACGTGTCTGTTTGCCGAAAAAGGGTTCCCCGCTTTGTATACAAAGCAACCAACCAAGACATTCACCGATAGGTGCTGGGACGGAAGCAGCACAGTCACGCCAAAAAAAAAGAGAAAATACAAGAGAAACAAATGCCAACACCGGCGGATCGACAAAAAAGAAGAAGCCTCGTGGCCGTTGCACCCATCGGAGATCGCCCAACAAGCTCCGAGCCTCCGAAGCACCGGTACCAATCAACACCTCCAAAAAGGGACATGACGATGACGACGCTGCTGCCAAAGGTTTTCCCCGGTACGCGGCGAGGAGAGAGGAAGGGTAGCCCCGACGCCCTCTCGGATGGTCCGGTGGCACCCACAAGTGCCACCGCGTCGGTGTCGGCCAAGTCAACAAGGATTTCTCCCGATCCCAACCTCCACCTTAGGCACTCCAGAGCTCGCCATCAAACAGAACCTCAGCCTGCGCCAACCCGGTCATGACGCCTCCCACGCCGTCTCACCACGGCACCGTGAAGCATGATCTGCACAATGAAAAAGTGGAGCCGGGACTAGGGCAGTAGCACGTCGGCACATGTGAGGGCCCCACCTCCACCGTTGAAGGCGGTAGCTGACCGGACGCAATAGCAGGAACATACCAGGCCCGTGGCCGGATCTCCGAGGCCCGTAAAATTCCCGCCTTCGCGCTGCAGCCGGCACGCCGTCGGCGCCGCCGCCCCTGTCCAAGCCGCTCCCCTACCTCCTTGCACAGAAAGCCGTCAAGAGGAAGCACCACCACCACGCGCACCACCGGCCACCACCATCAGGTCGCCGGACCGCCACCTGCCGAGCCGCACCACCGCCGCACGCCCGACGGAGAGGAACCAACGCAGCCGCCAGCAGCACGAAGCCGGACCCCAGCCGCCACCCGCGCCGCCTACCGGGCGGATCCGGCCACGGCGGCGAGGCGCGCTCTACTGCGCAGCCGGCCACGCAGCAACACGCGACTGTCTGCTTTCACTAGGCTGCTGGCTAAAATGTGTTACCATTGCTCAAATCAAGCACCACACCATGGACACCGCAATCAATTACCTTCACACAATGTGCCTCTACCGGCATGACCGTTTATTTATGAGTTCCTCCTAGTATTCTTCTCCAAGCTCAAAAACCATGTCCCTCCCTGTGCTCTAAACGATTGAACCTTGGGCTGCCCACATCCAAATCAAAGTTTCTTTCTTGGTTAGATAGTTCCCTCGAAAATTGTGTAGATGCAATATATATATCTTCCTCATATGGATCCCTTTGTATTATTGATAATGATCAAATACCTAGTATAAATCAACAAGACAACATGAGGGTCATGAATTAACAAATGTACAGAGCATTAGGAGCGAATTTTACTTTTTACCACAAAGTTGTGACATTGTGACAACTCATAGTGAATTTGTTGTGACACTATGACAAGTTTTACCGGATCTATCAATTATAATTTACAGGCTAACATGACCGTTGTTTGGGCACACAACTGACCGGACATGTACTCATTAGGGACATATATAGTACAAAATAAAGACAGATACTATGAAATCCTATATAAGACCTCTCATAGTGGGCAGTGTCATAGACTAGTATCATACCTCTGTAACGCGTAGAAGTCTAGTTGTCTTTTTTTGTTTTTTGAACTATTTCCAGTTGCCTCAGAAATAGCAAATGCGCAGAAATATATAATTGCTCCGCCCTGAATTACTTTTAGTAGAAATGGATATATCTAGAACTAAAAATACATTCAGGACGGAGGGAGTACTTATCTAGCTGTTGAGTATTGGCCGGTTGTATTTGATCGGCCAGAACTCTGAAAAGCGATCCTTCCCGCGGTGCACATGTACTCCAAGTACGGGCGGCGGCCTTGATCCAGTTGCAGTATTTGACCTTGCGGGCGGAAGTCGTGGCCGATGGTTTAGTATGGCTACGACGACGACGACTAGCTAGCGCTATATAATGCCCCACAGGGCAAGCATCTCGTCGACACAAACAAGCTAGCTAGGGAGATCAGCATCAGCTGTGTCTAGCTAGGTTCTCGTACCTACATAGTATAGCCACGGCTTACACAATGGCCACGGACACCGCCGCCGACGCCGCCGAGGGCAGGCGCGCCAGGGACGATGTGTGGGTGGCGGCGGAGGAGGGAGACATGTCTGAAGCCAGCGCCGGCCGGCCGCTGCTGTTCCGGACCATGAAGGTCAAGGGAAGCATCCTGCATCCTTACAGGTCAGTTTGCGCGTGTCCATTCTGACATGCATGCTCTTTTTATTTCCTTTTATGAGTACTCCGATCTTCTTATTATTATAAGATATTCCAATTTTTTCTGAATCGGATGTATATAGACTGGTTGTAGTGTGTTTATTCATTCATTTCAGTCTGTATATAGTTCATATTAAAATACCCAAAATGTCCTATAATTGGAAATGGAGGGAGTAGTATGATCCAGTCCTACACTTCCGAATTTGAATACTTACGACCGTTTTTGCAACAACAACAGGTTCTTGATTCTGGTGCGCTTGGTCGCTATCGTCGCCTTCTTCGCGTGGCGAGTAGAGCACAGGAACCACGATGGCATGTGGCTCTGGGCCACGTCCATGGTCGCGGACGCCTGGTTCGGTTTCTCATGGCTCCTCAACCAGCTCCCCAAGCTCAACCCCATCAAATGCGTGCCGGACCTCGCCGCCCTGGCGGACCGGCACGGCGAAGCCGTCCTTCCGAGAATCGATGTCTTCGTCACCACCGTCGACCCCGTGGATGAACCCGTCATGTACACGGTGAACACCATCCTCTCTATCCTCGCCGCCGACTACCCTGTCGACAAGTACGCCTGCTATCTCTCCGACGACGGTGGCACGTTGGTGCACTACGAGGCCATGCTCCAGGTTGCCAGTTTTGCCGCGTTGTGGGTCCCGTTTTGCCGAAAGCATTGCGTCGAGCCAAGGTCCCCTGAGAACTATTTTGGGATGAAAACCCGGCCGTACGTCGGGGGTATGGCAGGAGAGTTCATGAGTGATCACAGGCGTGTGCGCAGAGAATATGGTGAGTTCAAGATGAGAATAGATTCCCTTTCTACAACCATCCGCCGACGATCTGATGCCTACAACAAAGGAGATGATGATGTACATGCCACTTGGATGGCTGATGGGACACAATGGCCGGGCACATGGATTGAGCAAGCCGACAACCATCGAAGAGGACAACATGCTGGAATTGTTAAGGTAAACGCCTTTTCTGTTTGTTCATTCAGGTCAAAGTAATAAGTTGCACCTCTTGAATTCCTCTAAATTTATGAATCTCATGCATGCATATCTTTTTCTTCTCATTCATCTCCTTCATTGCAAAATGCATGATGTTTAGACTTGTATACATTTCCAAGGTGTAACTTTGAAATTTTTATATTGCTAAAGAAAGAAAAAAAACATATATGAAATACTTCTTGTGTGTGATCTGTTTTGGTATAACTGTAAAGATCAATCGATTTTGATTTATTTAGCTATAGTTACAAGTATGAAGATGCGAAAATCATGCAGATTTAACGTATGAAATACATTTAGGTATGATAATGTAGATTTATAAAATGTGATCTGTTTGGGGACGACTATGGATCTAATGAGTTATGATATGTTTAGGTAAATCATGAATATCTAATAGTTATGATATCTTTAGGTACAGTTATGTAAATCAAACGAATATGATATGTTTATAGACGGTTTAATAGATCTAATTGTTGTGATTTACTAATAGGAGATGATCCATCAGATTGTCGATCGAATGTATTGTTATTCTGGAACTAGCAAGGCGGCCCTCGTAAAAAAGAGGGCATCATCTTTTAATATTGCAAAATTATTAAGTATTATGTTTTATCTTATGTAGATATTCTTTTACTCCGATTTACCATTTCATTGCATACTAGAAAACATTTTCCTGCACCGATACATCTCTAAAGGTGTAACCTTGTTATTTAGTTTCGATATGAGCATATGGTTTATGTTGCTAATAAATTAAAATATATTAATTTAAGATAAATATAATGATGTACATTTATCTTTTCTCAGCAATCTGTTTATACAGTTGGCTGATGCAGATACACCAACCAAACTAATACAAAGTCTTTGCACGTGGTAGATTAGTTGCCGTATGCTCCAATGTGTGTCTATATTGATACACCCCTTGGCCATTTTCTGATTGGCTATATAGAGCAGTTTTTTTTTTTTTTTTGCGGGAGCTATATAGAACAGTTCGATTATACATGTTCCAAATTTGGCCTTGCATAATTGTTGCTTCCATATACATTTGGATCCACCCTCCGTAGAAAAATTAACAAATAAATTACAAGCACTCCCTCAAGCCTTCGAATCATGTAAGTGATGCCAGATATGTACTCCTCCGTGGATGCTTATGTTGGTGCTAATCAGTAATCCATCATTTCTATTTTGCAATCACAAGAATTGCATACATCGTCGATAGTACTAATTGTCTACGTACATATCATAAGACGGTAATAAGAATATTTGTTGCACACCTCTCTAATTTTATTGTTGTATTGTGTCCTTAGCATATAAAATAGATATTCAGTTGACTGTCGGCTAGCATTTTTCTCAAATTTATTTGATGAAGAAAATTGTTGGAACTAATATGTTCTTTTGATAGGTCATGCTAGATCATCCAAGTTGTAAACCACAACTTGGATCTTCAGCGAGCACCAACAATCCAGTTGACTTGAGCAACGTTGACACAAGACTCCCCATGCTCGTATACATTTCCCGGGAGAAGCGCCCGGGTTATGACAACCAAAAGAAGGCAGGCGCCATGAACGTGATGCTCCGCGTCTCCGCCTTACTCTCCAATGCGCCTTTCGTCATCAACTTTGACTGCGACCACTACATCAATAACTCACAAGCTCTCCGCGCCCCTATGTGCTTCATGCTCGACCCTCTCGATGGTCAGAACACGGCCTTTGTCCAGTTCCCACAACGTTTCGACGATGTCGACCCGACAGATCGCTACTCCAACCACAATCGTGTCTTCTTTGATGGCACCATGCTTTCGCTTAATGGCCTCCAAGGGCCAACCTACCTCGGCACCGGCACCATGTTCCGTCGAGTCGCGCTCTATGGCATGGAGCCACCACGCTATAGAGCGGAGAACATCAAACCGGTAGGTAAGGCCGCTGAGTTGGGTAACTCGACGCCATTCTTGAACTCAATACCGGATGGTGCAATCCAAGACCGGTCTATCACCCCGGTGTTGGTTGACGAGGGGCTCATGAGTGACCTGGCCACCCTGATGACATGCGCTTACGAGGACCGGACTTCATGGGGGAGAGACGTCGGGTGGGTGTACAACATCGCGACGGAGGATGTGGTGACCGGATTCCGCATCCACCGACAAGGGTGGCGTTCCATGTATTGCTCCATGGAGCCAGCCGCGTTCCGCGGAACGGCACCGATCAACCTCACCGAGCGCCTCTACCAGGTGCTCCGGTGGTCGGGCGGCTCCCTCGAGGTGTTCTTCTCCCACAGCAACGCTCTCATCGCCAGCCGTCGGCTCCACCCTCTACAGCGCATCGCTTACCTCAACATGTCGATCTACCCGATCGCCACGATGTTCGTCCTAGCCTACAGCTTCTTCCCGGTGATGTGGCTCTTCTCCGAGCAGTCGTACTACATCCAGAGACCGTTCGGCACGTTCATCATGTACCTCGTAGCTGTCATAGCAATGATGCATGTGATCGGCATGTTCGAGGTGAAATGGGCGGGGATCACGCTGCTCGACTGGTGGCGCAACGAGCAGTTCTACATGATCGCGGCAACGGGCGTATACCCGACAGCGGTGCTGTACATGGCGTTGAAGCTCGTCAGGGGGAAGGGCATATACTTCAGGCTCACGTCCAAGCAGACAGAGGCTTGCTCCGGCGAGAAGTTCGCCGACCTGTACACTGTGCGGTGGGTGCCGTTGCTGATCCCGACCGTGGCGGTGCTCGCCGTGAACGTCACAGCCGTCGGGGCGGCGATAGGCAAGGCAGCGACATGGGGCTTTTTCACGGACCAGGCGTGGCACGCGGTGCTCGGGATGGTGTTCAACGTGGGGTCCCTCGTGCTCCTCTACCCGTTTGCACTCGGCATCATGGGGCAATGGGGGAAGAGACCAGGCATTCTGTTGGTCATGTTGGTCATGGCCATTGGCACCGTCGGCCTCTTGTATGTCACACTCCAACAGGATGGTCACATGATGTCGTTCCTAACCAGGCCATCTGGGTAGACACGTACGTACGGCCCATCTTTTATTTTATTTGTATTGTAGTGCAATAATTTCAGTATTTGCGCAAGAATGCCTTTTAGTGCTGGAGCCTGTTCTTTGTTGGAAACAATAAATCACAATTCGTATTTCAATGTTTAAAAAAATGTGAAAAAAAGAATCCACATTATCATATGATTTACATAGTGCAAAAATCGGTGGCATTCCTCTTTGATCTAACATGGCATTTACCTCTCTGATAGCATTTACGTTGAAATAAGTTAACAAGTGAGCTGCACAAAAATGACAAAATCATGATTTTGAAAACAGTGAACCTGTGTATGTAATGTTCATTGTAGAAAAATCACCGATTTTGCCTTTTTTTTTCTTCTGTAGCTCGCTTGTTCATGTATTTCACCACTGAAATTGTACACACATGTATACTATAATCATATGATCATGTAGATATTTTTCAGATTTTTTAAAACTTTGAAAAATAGTTTTTGATTTTTTTAAAAAAGGGAAGTGCTCCGTAGATGTCAACCAAACAAACGCTGCACTCGTGTTAGAGTGCATATGTGATTAATTCTACATAGCATGATAACTGGTCATTGTGTGCTACTCCTAATTCTCTATGTCTAATCTATAATACAAAAATAGTCGATCTTCACTAGACCTAATTCTCTCAACATGCAGCCTTCCACGTCAGCATTTTTTTAGAACTCTGCATTCTTTTCTCAGTCGTTTAGTTTTTTGAGTTATTATAATCGGTATGTAGGACGCATCGGTTCCTCTTCCCAACCGAAGAGTCCTAAAAAAAGCGGAGACGCAACATTTTCGTCTACTCATCTCATCAGCATCCCTCCTCCGTTCTATTCTTCTTCCTAACCGAGGGCTCCATGGAAGATCGGCAAAACTACACGCCTGCCCTGCCCCACTTGATGGTGGATGACCCAAGCCCTACGCCCTCCCCTAGGTCTAGCAGCTCTGGCCTATGGCTTTCCCCGGTAGCCTGTCTTTTGGGTGCGGAAGCGGGACTGCAGCCTATGCTGTGCGGACTACAGAGGTCACCGCACTGCCACCACACTAGCGGTCCCAGCAGCTCATCCAACCATCTTGTGAGCAGCGATGTCTAGTCACCGGAGTTGTCTATTTGGTCGAGGATGGAGGACGCGAGCCATTGACTCCCGGTAATTCTCCAACTTCCCTGAGTATATTTCTAGCATCTCCCACATCTCAAAGCCTCCTGCCAGCTCACGCCCACCTCTCCATGGGCCATGGCTCCTCCCAACTTGCCTTGGTTATACCACTCCTGCAGCTCCGCAGCTGACTGAACTTGAGGTGATAGTTTTATTCAAAGCTGATTTCTTCTTTTTCAGTGCATGTAGTAGTAGGGAGAAGCTACAGAGGGTACAAACTTAGTCCAAACTGCTGTTATGCATCTTCAGCATTGTACCCATGTCTCTTAATGTATGAGAAATCAATTTAGTCTAAAAAAAGAAGCTTGAATGGTTACTTTCATCATGTTGAAATATTCTTGAGGATATATGAAGGCAAGCCAATCAAATTGGACCTTGATAAGGGCCGGAGTGCTTCGTCCCACACGTATAGCACTTATTATTTGGGATCAACTTTACACTTGCTTTTATGACTAGCCATGCTTAGTTAACAGCCCGAGTATTCTTGGAGAGTGGCTCAGTCGAGCCAGCTACAACCTAATAGGTGTAGAGGCAGTTTGGTCTTTTCACGGTTTTACCGGCGTTCTAACATTAAATAGAATGAAAATCAATAAAAAAGTTGCGAATGGCATAGTAATCAAGGTTAACAATGATCTACGCAGTGGTATTGCGGAGGCAATATGGAAAGTGGCAATTTTGCAAATCCACACGAAGGAGTTGGCAAAAATCCAAATACATGACTTCATACAGTCTAGGCCCCAACACTTTCTGGTAATAAAAATATTAGCAGTAGATCTGTTTAAATAATAGTTATGTGTTCTTTGATCATGTATGGTTATCCAATGCAGTTCATAGAGGGCAAAGTGCTCGAAAGTATGTGATAAAGTTAGCTTATGTACTTACCTAATTTCTGTTAAAATAACAAGTGGAATCCACAATATGATGCAACATTCTTACCAGTTTGGATTAGTTTATGAGTCTTTTTCATGGATATTCTTCAGGGAGCTCCATTATCCAATGTTTTTTTGGTAGCTTTAGATGAAAGATCCATCGCTTAACTGAGTATGTCAAAAGAGTACCTTCCACAATTATTGATTTGTCTCTTGCATCTGATTATCATTTGTAACTACATGGATAATTTGGATCTCGGTGCTTATCATGCTCTTTTCAGTTCAGTGCTTTGAGACAAAAAGAAATGGTACTTTCTTCAAAAAGAAAGAGAAAAGGAAAATAATTTGTTGGGAGAAAAGGATTGTTTTAGTTGGGTTGGGAGAAAAGGAATTGGTACTCTTTTGCTCCGGTAACTATGATTGGCTTTATTCTTATTGTTGTTGCTGGAGCTTTGTTACTCACTTTCAAGTAAAAGCAAACTACCACAATGCTTATTCTTTGTTTATATTTGAACTATGTCCAGCAAACGCCCCATCGACGGTCAAAGCCGTTTGACCAAACGGTAACAACACGGAAGGACATTTCTATAAGGGCACCTAACGGCACAGGGGGAAATTTGAACACACTTCGAAATTAGGGGTAAATCGTTGGTTTCAACATCTCTATTTGATGGTTGCAGCACTGAGCCTTCC
>NC_041393.1:759965490-759973007 GCF_002162155.2 Triticum dicoccoides | reverse complement strand
AGAGACAGAGAGTATACATGCATTGTGTATAATTGACGGGACCAGCTTGCATAGCCAATCAGGCAAAACTGAACGAGTCATCGAATTCATGCAAAAGCAGGTGAAATTAGTCTAGATCTAACTGAGCAATCCTTTCTTTAATATGTAGATCCAAGGTTATGCGTATGGAGGACTAGTTCTATATTTCAAGTTGGAGCTTCTGATAGGAGACCTACACTGAGCTTGAGAAGATTCTTTTCTGGTCATCTTTCTACATCTATGACCAAGTCACATCACACATTGGGAGCCACGAAATAGGTACCATATAACTCAAATTGTACAACTAAAACACTCGACGTACCCAACGAGTTATATTAGTTGAAGGTTTGGACTGTTTCCACGCAAGAAATAGAAATAGAAAGGTTTGGACTGTTGGGATGTTCGTCAACTGCAAGCTTCAGGATCAGCATTTAGGTAAGTCTCACTTGCACTTTCTGTAGTGAAGGAAGGTTCCCCAATGCTGACGCAACAAAGTTATCACCGAAGTTAACCTTGGCATCCTTCAAGGCCGAGATGTGGACTTCAATTCGAAACGAAGGGATTCCAGTCTCGGCAAGTCGGCATTCTCTACTCCCCAGTAGAAAGCTGACCGGTGCAGACGTGCCGAAGTGAGTACCCCAATCTGGTGAATGCGCGAAAACCTTGAAAGTGATAGTTAGTACTCCCTCCGTCCAGGTCTTTTAGGCCGGCGGACAACCCCGACGTGTCTGTTTGCCGAAAAAGGGTTCCCCGCTTTGTATATAAAGCAACCAACCAAGACATTCAACGATAGGTGCTGGGATGGAAGCAGCACAGTCATGCCAAAAAAAGAAAGAGAAAATACAAGAGAAACAAATGCCAACACCGGCGGATCGACAAAAAAGAAGAAGCCTCGTGGCCGCTGCACCCATCGGAGATCTCCCACCAAGCTCCGAGCCTCCGAAGCACCGGTACCAATCAACACCTCCAAAAAGGGACACGATGACGACGCTACTGCCAAAGGTTTTCCCCAGTACGCGGCGAGGAGAGAGGAAGGGTAGCCCCGACGCCCTCCAGGAAGGTCCGGTGGCACCCATAAGCGCCACCGCGTCGGTGTCGGCCAAGCCAACAAGGATTTCTCCCGATACCAACCTCCACCCCAGGCACTCCAGAGCTTGCCATCAAACAGAACCTCACCCCGCGCCAACCCGGTCATGAAGCTTCCCACGCCGTCTCACCACGGCACCGTGAAGCATGATCTGCACAATGAAAAAGAGGAGCCGGGACTAGGGCAGTAGCACGTCGGCACACGGGAGGGCCCCACCTCCACCGTTGAAGGCGGTAGCTGACCGGACGCAATAGCAGGAACATACCAGGCCCGTGGCCGCATAGGCCGGCCGGGATCTTCGAGGCCCGTAAAATTCCCGCCTTCGCGTTGCAGCTGGCACGCCGTCGGCGCCGCCGCCCCTGTCCAAGACGCTCCCCTACCTCCTTGCACAAAAAGCAGCCAAGAGGAAGCACCACCACCACGCGCACCGCCGGCCACCACCACCAGGTCGCCGGACCGCACCACCGCCGCACGCCCGACGGAGAGGAACCAACGCAGCCGCCAGCAGCGCGAAGCCGGACCCCAGCCGCCGCCCGCGCTGCCTACCGGGCGAATCCGGCCACGGCGGCGAGGCGCGCTCTACTGCGCAGCCGGCCACGCAGCGACACGCGACTGTCTGCTTTCACTAGGCTGCTGCCTAAAATGTGTTACCGTTGCTCAAATCAAGCACCACACCATGGACACCGCAATCAATTACCTTCACACAATGTGCCTCTACCGGCATGACCGTTTATTTATGAGTTCCTCCTAGTATTCTTCTCCAAGCTCAAAAACCATGTCCCTCCCTGTGCTCTAAACGATTGAACCTTGGGCTGCCCACATCCAAATCAAAGTTTCTTTCTTGGTTAGATAGTTCCCTCGAAAATTGTGTAGATGCAATATATATATCGTCCTCATATGGATCCCTTGTATTATTGATAATGATCAAATACCTATAAATCAACAAGACAACACGAGGGTCATGAATTAACAAATGTATAGAGCATTAGGAGCGAATTTTACTTTTTACCACAAAGTTGTGACATTGTGACAACTCATAGTGAATTTGTTGTGACACTATGACAAGTTTTACCCGATCTATCGATTATAATTTACAGTAGTATGACCGTTGTTTGGGCACACAACTGACCGGACATATATAGTACAAAATAAAGACAGATACTATGAAATCCTATATAAGACCTCTCGTAGTGGGCAGTATCATAGACTAGTATCATACCTCTGTAACGCGTAGAAATCTAGTTGTCTTTTTTTGTTTTTCGAACTATTTTCAGTTGCCTCAGAAATAGCAAATGCGCAGAAATATATAATTGCTCCGCCCTGAATTACTTTTAGCAGAAATGGATATATCTAGAACTAAAAGTACATTCAGGACGGAGGGAGTACTTATCTAGCTGTTGAGTATTGGCCGGTTGTATTTGATCGGCCAGAACTCTGAAAAGCGATCCTTCCCGCGGTGCACATGTACTCCAAGTACGGGCGGCGGCCTTGATCCAGTTGCAGTATTTGACCTTGCGGACGGAAATCGTGGCCGATGGTTTAGTATGGCTACGACGACGACGACTAGCTAGCGCTATATAATCCCCCACAGGGCAAACATCTCGTCGACACAAACAAGCTAGCTAGGGAGATCAGCACCAGCTGTGTCTAGCTAGGTTCTCGTACCTACATAGTATAGCCACGGCTTAAACAATGGCCACGGACACCGCCGCCGACGCCGCCGAGGGCAGGCGCGCCAGGGACGACGTGTGGGTGGCGGCGGAGGAGGGAGACATGCCTGAAGCCAGCGCCGGCCGGCCGCTGCTGTTCCGGACCATGAAGGTCAAGGGAAGCATCCTGCATCCTTACAGGTCAGTTTGCGCGTGTCCATTCTGACATGCATGCTCTTTTTATTTCCTTTTATGAGTACTCCAATCTTCTTCTTATTATAAGATATTCTAATTTTTTCTGAATCGGATGTATATAGACTGGTTGTAGTGTGTTTATTCATTCATTTCAGTCTGTATATAGTTCATATTAAAATGCCCGAAATGTCCTATAATTGGAGATGGAGGGAGTAGTATGATCCAGTCCTACACTTCCGAATTTGAGTACTTACGACCGTCTTTGCAACAACAACAGGTTCTTGATTCTGGTGCGCTTGGTCGCTATCGTCGCCTTCTTCGCTTGGCGAGTAGAGCACAGGAACCACGATGGCGTGTGGCTCTGGGCCACGTCCATGGTCGCGGACGCCTGGTTTGGTTTCTCATGGCTCCTCAACCAGCTCCCCAAGCTCAACCCCATCAAACGCGTGCCGGACCTCGCCGCCCTAGCGGACCGGCACGGCAAAGCCGTCCTTCCAGGAATCGATGTCTTCGTCACCACCGTCGACCCTGTGGATGAACCCGTCAGGTACACGGTGAACACCATCCTCTCTATCCTCGCCGCCGACTACCCCGTCGACAAGTATGCCTGCTATCTCTCCGATGATGGTGGCACGTTGGTGCACTACGAGGCCATGCTCCAGGTTGCCAGTTTTGCCGCGTTGTGGGTCCCGTTTTGCCGAAAGCATTGCGTCGAGCCAAGGTCCCCTGAGAACTATTTTGGGATGAAAACCCGGCCGTACGTCGGGGGTATGGCAGGAGAGTTCATGAGTGATCACAGGCGTGTGCGCAGAGAATATGGTGAGTTCAAGGTGAGAATAGATTCCCTTTCTTCAACCATCCGCCGACGATCTGATGCCTACAACAAAGGAGATGATGATGTACATGCCACTTGGATGGCTGATGGGACACAATGGCCGGGCACATGGATTGAGCAAGCCGACAACCATCGAAGAGGACAACATGCTGGAATTGTTAAGGTAAACGCTTTTTCTGTTTGTTCATTCAGGTCAAAGTAATAAGTTGCACCTCTTGAATTCCTCTAAATTTATGAATCTCATGCATGCATATCTTTTTCTTCTCATTCATCTCCTTCATTGCAAAATGCATGATGTTTAGACTTGTATACATTTCCAAGGTGTAACTTTGAAATTTTTATATTGCTAAAAAACAAAAAAAAAACATATATGAAATACTTCTCGTGTGTGATCTGTTTTGGTATAACTGTAAAGATCAATCGATTTTGATTTATTTAGCTATAGTTACAAGTATGAAGATCCAAATGATGCGAAAATCATGCAGATTTAACGTATGAAATACATTTAGGTATGATAATGTAGATTTATAAAATGTGATCTGTTTGGGGACGACTATGTATCTAATGAGTTATGCTATGTTTAGGTAAATCATAAATATCTAATAGTTATGATATCTTTAGGTACAGTTATGTAAATCAAACGAATATGATATGTTTATAGACGGTTTAATAGATCTAATTGTTGTGATTTACTAATAGGAGATGATCCATCAGATTGTCGATCGAATGTATTGTTATTCTGGAACTAGCAAGGCGGCCCTCGTAAATGCGAGGGCATCATCTTTTAATATTGCAAAATTATTAAGTATTATGTTTTATCTTATGTAGATATTCTTTTACTCCAATTTACCATTTCATTGCATATTAGAAAACATTTTCCTGCACCGATACATCTCTAAAGGTGTAACCTTGTCATTTAGTTTCGATATGAGCATATGGTTTATGTTGCTAATAAATTAAAATATATTAATTTAAAATAAATATAATGATGTACATTTAGCTTTTCTCAGCAATCTGTTTATATAGTTGGCTGATGCAGATACACCAACCAAACTAATACAAAGTCTTTGCACGTGGTAGATTAGTTGCCGTATGCTCTAATGTGTGTCTATATCGATACACCCCTTAGCCATTTTCTGATTGGCTATATAGAGCATTTTTTTTTGCGGGAGCTATATGGAGCAGTTCGATTATACATGTTCCAAATTTGGCCTTGCATAATTGTTGCTTCCATATACATTTGGATCCACTCTCCATAGAAAAATTAACAAATAAATTACAAGCACTCCCTCAAGCCTTCGAATCATGTAAGTGATGCCAGATATGTACTCCTCCGTGGATGCTTATGTTGGTGCTAATCAGTAATCCATCATTTCTAGTTTGCAATCACAAGAATTGCATACATCGTCGATAGTACTAATTGTCTACATACATATCATAAGACGGTAATAAGAATATTTATTGCACACCTCTCTAATTTTATTGTTGTATTGTGTCCTTAGCATATAAAATAGATATTCAGTTGACTGTCGGCTAGCATTTTTCTCAAATTTATTTGATGAAGAAAATTGTTGGAACTAATATGTTCTTTTGACAGGTCATGCTAGATCATCCAAGTTGTAAACCACAACTTGGATCTTCAGCGAGCACCAACAAACCAGTTGACTTGAGCAACGTTGACACAAGACTCCCAATGCTCGTATACATTTCCCGGGAGAAGCGCCCGGGTTATGACAACCAAAAGAAGGCAGGCGCCATGAACGTGATGCTCCGCGTCTCCGCCTTACTCTCCAATGCGCCTTTCGTCATCAACTTTGACTGCGACCACTACATCAATAACTCACAAGCTCTCCGCGCACCTATGTGCTTCATGCTCGACCCTCGCGATGGTCAGAACACGGCCTTTGTCCAGTTCCCACAACGCTTCGACGATGTCGACCCGACAGATCGCTACTCCAACCACAATCGTGTCTTCTTCGATGGCACCATGCTTTCGCTCAATGGTCTCCAAGGGCCAACCTACCTCGGCACAGGCACCATGTTCCATCGAGTCGCGCTCTGTGGCATGGAGCCACAACGCTATAGAGCGGAGAACATCAAACTGGTAGGTAAGGGTGCTGAGTTGGGTAAGTCGACGCCATTCCTGAACTCAATACCGGATGGCGCAATCCAAGACCGGTCTATCACCCCGGTGTCGGTTGACGAGGGGCTGATGAGTGACCTGGCCACCCTGATGACATGCGCTTACGAGGACCGGACTTCATGGGGGAGAGACGTCGGGTGGGTGTACAACATCGTGACGGAGGATGTGGTGACCGGATTCCGCATCCACCGACAAGGGTGGCGTTCCATGTATTGCTCCATGGAGCCAGCCGCGTTCCGTGGAACGGCACCGATCAACCTCACCGAGCGCCTCTACCAGGTGCTCGGTGGTCAGGCGGCTCCCTCGAGGTGTTCTTCTCCCACAGCAACGCTCTCATCGCCAGCCGTCGGCTCTACCCTCTACAGCGCATCGCTTACCTCAACATGTCGATCTACCCGATCGCCACGATGTTCGTCCTAGCCTACAGCTTCTTCCGGGTGATGTGGCTCTTCTCCGAGCAGTCGTACTACATCCAGAGACCGTTCGGCACGTTCATCATGTACCTCGTAGCTGTCATACCAATGATGCATGTGATCGGAATGTTCGAGGTGAAATGGGCGGGGATCACGCTGCTCGACTGGTGGCGCAACGAGCAGTTCTACATGATCGCGGCAACGGGCGTGTACCCGACGGCGGTGCTGTACATGGCGTTGAAGCTCGTCAGGGGGAAGGGCATATACTTCAGGCTCGTCAGGGGGAAGCTCGTCAGGGAGAAGTTCGCCGACCTGTACACTGTGCGGTGTGTGCCGTTGCTGATCCCGACCGTGGCGGTGCTCGTCGTGAACGTCACAGCCGTCGGGGCGGCGATAGGCAAGGCAGCGACATGGGGCTTTTTCACGGACCAGGCGTGGCACGCGGTGCTCGTCGTGAACATTGCTGCGGTCGGGGCGGCGATAGGCAAGGCAGCGACATGGGGCTTTTTCACAGACCAAGCGTGGCACGCGGTGCTCGGGATGGTGTTCAACGTGGGGACCCTCGTGCTCCTCTACCCGTTTGCACTCGGCATCACGGGGCAATGGGGTAAGAGACCAGGCATACTGTTGGTCGTGTTGGTCATGGCCGTTGGCACCGTCGGCCTCTTGTATGTCACACTAAAGCAGGATGGTCACATGATGTCGTTCCTAACCAGGCCATCTGGGTAGACACGTACGTACGGCCCATCTTTTATTTTATTTGTATTGTAGTGCAATAATTTGAGTATTTGAGCAAGAATGCCTTTTAGTGCTCGAAGCCTGTTCTTTGTTGGAAACAATAAATCACAATTCGTATTTCAATGTTTGAAAAAATATGAAAAAAAGCACAATATCATATGATTTACATATCGCAAAATTGGGGGCATTTTTCTTTCATCTAACATGGCATTTACCTCTCTGATGGCATTTATGTTGAAATAAGTTAACAAGTGAGCTGCATAAAAATGACAAAAAAATCATGATTTTTGGAAACAGTGAACCTGTGTATTTAATGTTCATTGTAGAAAAATCACTGATTTTGCCTTTTTTTTTCTTATGTAGCTCTCTTGTTCGTGTATTTCACCAACGGGGGAATATTGGGCCTTATGGGCCATATGAGGGGAGCACACCAGCCCAC
>NC_041393.1:759900778-759965197 GCF_002162155.2 Triticum dicoccoides | reverse complement strand
CCCCCCCCTTCCTCCTCCCTCTCTTCCCTTTTCCCCCTTCCGGTAAAAGGAAAGGGGGGAGGCCGAATTGGACTAGGGGCCCAAGTAGGATTCCTCCTACTTGGGCACACTCTAGGTGGCCTCTCTTCCCCTCCCACCTTTACATACGTGGGGAGGGGGCACCTAGAACATACACCAACGATTGTTAGCCGTGTGCGGCGTCCCCTTCCACAGTTTACGCCTCCGGTCATATTCACGTAGTGCTTAGGCGAAGCCTTGCGCAGATAACTTCACCATCACTGTCACCAGGCCGTCGTGCTGACGAAACTCTTCTACTTCCTCGACACTCTGCTGGATCAAGAGTTCGAGGGACGTCATCGACCTGAACGTGTGCAGAACTCAGAGGTGTCGTACGTTCGGTACTTGATCGGCCGTAACGAGAAGAAGTTCGACTAACCGCGTTGGCAAATGCTCCCGCTTTCGGTCTACGAGGGTACGTGGACACACTCTCCCCTCTCGTTGCTATGCATCTCCTAGATAGATCTTGCGTGAGCGTAGGAATTTTTTGAAATTGCATGCTAGGTTTTCCAACAGTGGCATCCGAGCCAGGTCTATGCATAGATGATATGCATGAGTAGAACATAAAGAGTTGTGGGGGTGATATTGATACTGCTTACCACCAATGTCCTATTTAGATTTGGCGGTATTATTGGATAAAGTGGCTTGGACCAACCTTACATGACCACGTTCATAAGGCCGTTTCCACCGACAGACATGCAACTAGTTTTGCATAAAGGTGACTGGCGGGTGTCTGTTTCTCCAACTTTAGTTGAATCGAATTTGACTGCGGTCGGTCCTTGTTGAAGGTTAAAACAGCAAACTTGATAAATCACCGTTGTGGTTTTTGTGCCGTAAGTAAGAACAATTCTTGCTAGAAGCCCATAGCAGCCACGTAAGACTTGCAACAACAAAGTGGAGGACGTCTAACTTGTTTTTGCAGGGCATGTTGTGATGTGATATGGTCAAGACATGATGTGATATACGTTGTTGTATGAGATGATCATGTGTTGTAAAAGTTATCGGCAACTGGCAGGAGCCTTATGATTTTCTCTTTATTGTATGAAATGCAAATGCCATGTAATTGCTGTACTTTATCACTAAGCGGTAGCGATAGTTGTAGAAGCAATAGTTGGCGAGACGACCACGACGCTACGATGGAGATCAAGGTGTTGAGCTGGTAATGATGGAGATCATGACGTTGCTTTGAAGATGGAGATCAAAAGCACAAGATGATGATGGCTATATCATGTCACATATTTCGATTGCATGTGATGTTTCTCTTTATGTGTCTTATTTTGCTTACTACGGCGGTAGCATTATAAGATGATCCCTTGACTAAATTTCAAGGTATAAGTGTTCTCCCCAAGTATGCGCCGTTGTAAAAGTTCTTCATGCTGAGACACCACGTGATGATAGGGTGTGATAGGCTCTACGTTCACATACAACGGGTGCAAACCAGTTTTGCACATGCGAAATACTCGGGTCAAACTTGACGAGCCTAGCATGTATAGACATGGCCTCGGAACACTGGAGACCGAAAGGTCGACCGTGAATCATATAGTAGATATTACCAACATAGAGATGTTCACCATTGATGACTACTCCATCTTACGTGATGATCGGACATGGTTTAGTTGATTTGGATCACGTATCATTTAAATGACTTGAGGGATGTCTATCTAAGTGGGAGTTTTTAAGTAATATGATTAATTGAACTTAATTTATCATGAACTTAGTCCTGATAGTTTTTTTGCATATCTATGTTGTAGATCAATGGCCCGTGCTACCGTTCCCTTGAATTTTAATGCATTCCTAGAGAAAGCTAAGTTGAAAGATGATGGTAGCAACTACACGGACTGTGTCCGTAACTTGAGGATTATCCTCATTGTTGCACAGAACAATTAACTATGTCCTTGATGCACCGCTAGGTGTACCCCCCCCCAGCAACTGCAGACATTGTGAACGCCTGGCAGTCGCGTGTTGATGACTACTCGATAGTTCAGTGTGCCATGCTTTATGGCTTAGAACCGGGACTTCCAAGACGTTTTGAACGTCATGGACCATATGAGATGTTCCAAGAGTTGCAGTTAATATTTCAAGAAAATTCCTGAGTTGCGTGATATGAAGTCTCCAACAAGTTCTATAGCTGCAAGATGGAGGAGAATAGTGCTTTCAGTGAACACATAGTCAGAATGTCTGGATATCATAATCACTTGACTCAGCTAAGAGTTAATCTTCCAGACGATTGTGTCAATGACAAAGTTCTTCAATCACTGCCACCAAGTTACAAAGGCTTCGTGATGAACTATAATATGCAAGGGATGGAAAAAACTATTCCCGAGCTCTTCGCCATGCTCAAAGCTGCGGAGGTAGAAATCAAGAAGGAGCATCAAGTGATGATGTATAACAAGACCACTAGTTTCAAGAAAAAGGGCAAGGGAAAAAGGGAAACTTCAAGAAGAATGGCAAGCAAGTTGCCACTCCTGGGAAGAAGACTAAAGCTGGACCCAAGCTTGTAACTGAGTGCTTCTACTGCAAAGGGACTGGTCACTGGAAGCGGAACTGCTCCAAGTATTTGGAGGATAAGAAGGATGAGAAAGTGATCAAAGGTATATTTGAAATACATGTTATTGATGTGTACCTTGCTAATGCTCGTAGTAGTGCCTGGGTATTTGATACCGGTTCGGTTCCTCATATTTGTATCTCGAAACAGGGTCTACGGATAAAATGAAGATGTGCTAAGGATGAGGTGACGATGCGTGTCGGGAATGGTTCCAAGGTCGATCTGATTGCTGTCGGCACGCTACCTCTACATCTATCTTCGGGATTAGTTTTAGACTTGAATAATTGTTATTTGATGCCAGCATTGAGCATGAACATTATATCTGGATCTTGTTTAGTGCGAGGCGGCTATTCATTTAAATCAGAGAATAATGGTTGTTCTATTTATATGAGTAATATATTTTATGGCCCACCCTTGAAGAGTGGTCTATTTCTGTTGAATCTCGATTGTGGTGATACACATATTCACAATATTGATGCCTAATGCAAAGTTGATAATGTTAGTGCAACATATTTGTGGCACTGACGTTTAGGTCATATTGGTGTAAAGCGCATGAAGAAACTCCATGCAGATGGACTTTTGGAATCACTTAATTATGAATCATTTGATATTTGCGAACCATGCCTCATGGGCAAGATGACTAAAACTCCGTTCTCCGGAACAATGGAGTGAGTCAATGACTTATTAGAAATAATACATACTGATATATGCGGTCCGATGAGTGTTGAGGCTCAAGGCGGGTATCGTTATTTTCTGATCTTCACAGATGATTTGAGCAGATATGGGTATATCTACTTAATGAAACAAAAGTATTGAACATTTGAAAAGTTCAAAGAATTTCAGAGTGAAGTGAAGAATCATCGTAACAAGAAAATAAAGTTTCTACGATCTGATCACGAAGGTGAATATTTGATTACGAGTTTGGCCTTCATTTAAAATAATGTGAGATAGTTTCACAACTCACGCCACCTGGAAGACCACATGGTAATGGTGTGTCCGAACGTCATAACCGTGTTTTATTAGATATAGTGCGATCTATGATGTCTCTTACCGATTTACCACTATCATTTTGGGGTTATGCATTAGAGACGTCTGCATTCACGTTAAATAGGACACCGTATGAACTGTGGTTTGGCAATAAACCTAAGTTGTCGTGTTTTAAAGTTTGGAGATGCGATGCTTATGTCAAAAGGCTTCAGCCTGATAAGTTCGAACCCAAATCGGATAAGTGCGTCTTCATTGGATACCACAGATCCTAAGGCAAGATCTTTGTTGCCAAGAATGAAACCTTTCTAGAGAAAGAATTTCTCTCGAAAGAAGTGAGTGGGAGGAAAGTAGAACTTGATGAGGTAATTGTACCTTCCCTCAATTTGTAAAGTAGCTCATCCGAGAAATCCGTTCCCGTGATGCCTACACCAACTAGAGAGAAAGCTAATGATGATGATCATGAACCTTCAGATCAAGTTACCACTGAACCTCGTAGGTCAACCAGAGCACGACCCGCACCAGAGTGGTACGACAATCCTGTTCTGGAAGTCATGTTACTTGACCATGACGAACCTACGAACTATGAAGAAGCTATGATGAGCCTAGATTCCGATAAATGGCTTGAGACCATGAAATCTGAGATATGATCGATGTATGAGAACAATGTGTGCACTTTGGTGGATTTGCCCGATGATCAGTGACCCATAGAGAATAAATAGATCTTCAAGAAGAAGACTGACGCTGATGGTAATAAAGCTTGACTTGTCGCAAAATATTTTCGACAAGTTCAAGGAGTTGACTATGATGAGACTTTCTCACCCGTAGCGAAGCTTAAGTCTGTCCGAATCATGTTAAGTATTATTTTCTATCTTATGTATATATTCTTTTACTCAGATTTACTATTTCATTGCATCTTAGACAACATTTTTATGTACTCATACATCCCTAAAAGTGTAACATTGTTATTTAGTTTGTATATGAGCATATGGTTTATATTGATAATAAATTAAAATGTATTCCTTTAAAATAAATATAATGATGTACATTTATCTTGCGCCAGGGGGCAACGGCTTGGACGGCGCGCCAGGGAACAATGGCTTGGACGGCGCGCTAGGGGCCGCCTTGGTCGGCGTGGCAGCAGGGGCTTCCTTCTCTTGCGCGGTTGGTGCTTCCTCCTCTGGCACGACTGCTGCTGGTGTTGTTGCCTCTGGCTCAGGATGGATTCGGGGAGAAGGGTAGATTAGAGGGATGAACTGCAGCTTGTCGTGGTCGAGGTACACTTCCACCATGTTCCAGCCCGTTGGCGCCCTTGATGCCGAATGAAAGTGCATTTCGGAACCTTCCGTTGGCGCCCTTGGCGGACTTGTTGACCCACGGGGGCAGATCCTCCGTCTCCTTCCATAGGCGGAGCATGTCCACCATGGTGTGGACGGTGGGGTGGGAGGGGAAGGTGGGCGTGGCCACCACCATTGTGGGGAGGCGCGACGTCGGCGGCGACGGATCGGGTTCCAGTGTGTGGGGATCGGGGGCAGTTCATACTAAACCTTTATACTTTTTATAAACTAAGTGTAACATACTACAATTGTAATTAATATAATTTTATATTACTTAACCACATAACAATGTTTCCAAATAATAGTTATATTATTCATCGATATACAATTGTAATGTATGTCACTGAAAATTTTGATTCTACAAAATTAAAATTGTATAATGTAGCAACTTTTTTCCTCATTGTTAAAACGATATTGAAAATTTATTTTCTGATATTTCATATACGATATATTGTTTACACATTTTCATATCTATGCGTGTTTACATATATCTTTTAATTCTATTGAATATCATGGTAGACATTTCTAAATTATATACATGCTAACAAATATATTAATCATGGTTTCTAGTGTATATTAGGCAGTCATATTCATGGAAACTTCTAGGGTATAAAAAATGTGAATTGCAAGTTGGATTCAGTAAAAGAATCATCAAAGAAACAAAAAATGTTGTTGATTGTACTTTTGCGTATGATTCGATTAGCTAACATTCTCGTCTAGATTCACTTGGTTTGATTTGGTGCAAATGAGATGTCCTACAAGTGTCTCAAATTAAAATTTGTGCATTGGTTTGTATATTGGAATTTAGTTATCATAACTTTCATTATGATACTAAGGCATCCATCCTAAAGAGAGACTAGTGTATTTGAACTCAACTTTGCCAGTCGGATTGGTTTGCCTCTGTGTGGTATAACTTATTAGTATGTGATGTGAACTTACACTTCTGCAAATTGAGGCTGTATTTTATGCATTTAATAAACTTTCAGATGTTTTGTATACATGTATATTTTTTATAGTATAAATTTTAGTTGGGCCCTCCTTTCTTGGGGCCTGGGTGGTAGCCCTTTTTGCCTGGCTTATGGACCGACTCTGGGCGCTGCCCCCCGAAACCTTGCCTGCTCTGCCACCATCCACCACATATGGTCGACCGTAACTCAGCTGGCCTGATCTAGTTGGTTGTGGTGGCCGCCCCCACCTCGTGTGCGTGTGGCACCGACTTGGTACACTAGGACACCATGGTTGTGTCGGTAGAGGTGTCTCGAGCTACTGGGCGCTCCCAACGCATGAAGCGGCGCTTATGCGGAGATGGCCCCACAATTGCGTGCCCTAGGAGCTGTGCTCCTTCCGGCTCCTTCGACTCGCTAGCCCCTCAATGCCTTTGCACCCCCACCCTACTGCTACCCTGGGTGGCCGTCCATCCCGGTGCGTCTTCTATTCCGGTACATACCGGGAGTTGCGCCTCCTTTCCAACTCTTTGGGCTCGCCGACGTTCTTGTTGCTCCGGTCTTGGTGACCCGGATCTGCGCTATCCTTCGGATCCTGGCTCACACGGGCCTCTGGCCACCTTGGCATTCCTTACCGCCACTCCTTCTACCTCCGCGCCATGTTTGTCCATTCGCCGCTCCGTTGCTCATGTGTGCAGCAGCGCCCGATGCCTCTTTGGTAGCGGGCGTGGCTCCCCCTTTCGTGGTCGTGGTTCTGGCCTATGCCCGACTTCCTCTTCTCTGGTTCGTGCTTTGGTGGCTTGGGATTGCTCAGACTCTGGCCAGGGCAAAATCCCTGCATCATTTGCTGGCGGCGAGGACATTCGCTGGTGCCGTCGCCTTCTTGGAGGAGCTGTCACGGCCAATGTCTGTGCCCCTCTTCGAGCAGCAGGGGAAATTCTAGGTCCGCTTATCCGGATCGGACGACGACGACATCTCAACATCGTTCTCCTTCTTGAAGGCGTTGTCTTGTTCGCTCGAGGTCTCCACGGTCTGGGATCTGGAGAAGTTGGTCGTCTTGTTGTTGGTCTTGGCTACTTCTCAGGATGGCGAGTCCAGCTGTCTTTTCCTCTTTTTCGGGCCAACCATCCCATGTTTCTCTGCTCCGGGCACCATGTTCACGCCTGTTGCGTTTGTTTCATGTGTTGTTCCTTTTGTGCTCACTCTATCTTCTTCTATCAATGGAATGATATACAAGATTTGCGTATTCGCGAAAAAAGTCCATACAGGGAAAGAGCATCTCATTTACATCTATGTTATTCTATTCTATAGTCAACTCAAATTTAGCATTTTGATCAAAAAAATGTACACTTAGTCCATACAGGGAAAGAGCATCTCATTTCAGTTGCCTGCAAACTAATGTAAGATGTACGAGCAAGTGACCATCTACTAGATGGGAAGACTTGGCTAGAAGTGGTATTGACTAATCATCCTATCTAAGCAGCCCTCGTTGCTAGCGCCTAACCTAGTACACAATTGTTAAAGATAGCTTAAAACTAAACAACCTACTCCCTCTGTAAACTAATATAAGAGCATTTGGATCACTAAAAGAGTTATCTAAACACTCTTATATTAGTTTACTTACTCCCACATTGTGAGCTGACACCCACAAGATGTGTTTTACGATAGAGAATTGACTAGATTATATATGCTCGCCGCAATTTACTAATGAGCATTAAGTTAGAGAATACTTGGACATGTTCACAAGACGTGTCTACAACCTCTAAAAGAATTCAGATCAAAATCTGTTATACACATTGAGAATCAAAAAAAGACAAATCAAGCAAAAATGACAGATTTCTTGTTCACATTACGATTAGTTTGAGAACTCCTTGAAATGTCCAAACTTGAATTTTGTAAACTGGGAGCATGTGAGGGCTAGCCTCAATGGATATTTTCATGTCACAACAAACAGCCATACTCTCTGCATAAACTTTTAGGTTTTTTATTTTCCTTTTTTGTGTGGGTCAAATGAGAGTTTTATTTAATGGACGTGGCTACCTGGCGCAAAAGCGCCCGCTTTCGGGATCGAGCCTCTCCCCAAAACGAAGGCGTCACTTTCCCAAAAAAGTAAATCAGTTTCTCACATCATCACCCCACGTCCACGTGATTCTGAAACCAACGACTGACATCCCAAAAGGAAACTACTTGACGTATTCATGCTACTCAGGAAATCACCTACGATCTTGTCTCACGTGCATTTATTTGGGTTTCAAAAAATTTCAAAAGCTATAATTTTTGATTCGTGTATCGAAATTCAGATCCGTTTTCACCCTTGATGGTTCTCACGACGAGTACTTCAAAACTAGATCCCATATGGGTACATTTTGACAAACTTTTTTTGCATGCAAATTTTGGGTTGTATTGAGGCAACTGTAGTGCTATAAGAAAGCAACTTTTTTTTTCTAGTATGACTGCTTATCAATGAAAAATCCTTATACACATCTGCATATAGCAATTGTTCTAGCAAACTCTAAGCAACCGCCCCCTCTAGTTGAAATCCACACAATTGTTCCAGCAAGATCCAAAGCAATTATTCCTGGTAAAAACTCAAAGCAGTTATCCTAGCAAACCCAAGCAATTGTATTACCAAAAGACAGTGCAAAACCAATCAAATGTATTACCAAACCACAATGCAAAACTATTCTAGCAAAACCGGGCAACTGTCCTACAAAACCAAGCAACTGTCCTACAAAACCAAGCAACTGTACTATCAAATCCAAGCAACTGCATTACTAAAAACCAACTATGAAAAATTGTCCTAGCAAAACCAAGCAAATGTCCCTAGCGTTACTACTTAGATTGTCTAGTTTAGACAAAAAAAAACATATGACGAACTTGAATAGCCTTTGTGGACAACAATCTGATGCCCCTCCCTATGCAACTTATCTATTCTAGAAAAAAATCCAAAACAACTCAATTACAAAGAAAACACAAAATGAAAAACTGTTCTAGCAAAAAAATCCAAGCAACTGCCTAGCAAAACGAAGCAACTGCATTACCAAAAACACATGAAAAAGGCCTGTTCAAAACGAATCCGAGCAACTGCCCCAACAAATCATGAGAACTTACCAATGATAATTAATTGCCTAATAATGATGCTCGATTGCATGTCATCGCTAAAGTTGGCAATGGTACTAGGAGAAGTTGTTTGTCGGTGTAGCTCATGTTGCCTATAATTTGAAACATAGTGTTAACATACTCGATAGTGTGGTAGACACCTTATATGAATTTAGTGAATATGATAGTCATTGGAGGCAACTTATAAGGACTTCTTGTTGATTGGCAATCATAGTAGGCCAAGTAAGAAGAAGTTGCTTTCATATAGAACTAAAGTTGTCTCTGTAGCACCCAAAGTTGCTCTAAGAAAAAGTTCTTCGAAATATACTCATATGGGATCTAGTTTTCAAGTACTCGTCGCAAGTAATCCAACGGCGAAAACGAATCTAAATTCCGATACTAGAATCAAAAGTTATGGTCTTTAAAATTTTCTAAAACCAAAATAAATACGTGCATTTTTTTTGGTTTTAGAAAATTTTAAAGACCATAACTTTTGATTCGAGTATCGGAATTTAGATTCGTTTTCCCCGTTGGATTACTTGCGACGAGTACTTGAAAACTAGATCCCATATGAGTATGTTTCGACGAACTTTTTCTTAGAGCAACTTTGAGTGCTACATAAGCAACTTTAGTTCTATATGAAAGCAACTTCTTCTTACTTTGCCTACTATGATTGCCTATCAACAAGTAGTCCTTATAAGTTGCCTACAATGACTATCATATTCACTAAATTCACATATAAGGTGTCTACCCCACTATCGAGTATGTTAACACTATGTTTCAAATTATAGGCGACATGAGCTACACCGACAAACAACTTCTCCTAGTACCATTGCCAACTTTAGCGATGACATGCAATCGAGCATCATTGTTAGGCAATTAATTATCATTGTTAAGTTCTCATGATTTGTTGGGGCAGTTGCTCGGATTCGTTTTGAACAGGCCTTTTCATGTGTTTTTGGTAATGCAGTTGCTTCGTTTTGCTAGGCAGTTGCTTGGATTTTTTTGCTAGAATAGTTCTTCATTTTGTGTTTTCTTTGTAATTGAGTTGTTTTGGATTTTTTCTAGAATAGATAAGTTGCATGGGGAGGGGCATCATATTGTTGTCCACAAAGGCTATTCAAGTTCGTCATATGTTTTTTCTGTCTAAACTAGACAATCTAAGTAGTAGCGCTAGGGACAGTTGCTTGGTTTTGCTAGGACAATTTTTTCATAGTTGGTTTTTAGTAATGCAGTTGCTTGGATTTGATAGTATAGTTGCTTGGTTTTGTAGGACAGTTGCCCGGTTTTGCTAGAACAGTTTTGCATTGTGATTTGGTAATACATTTGATTGGTTTTGCACTTTCTTTTTGTAATACAATTGCTTGGGTTTGCTAGGATAACTGCTTTGAGTTTTTACTAGGCATAATTGCTTTGGATCTTGCTGGAACAATTGTGTGGATTTCTACTAGAGGGGGCGGTTGCTTAGAGTTTGCTAGAACAATTGCTATATGCAGATGTGTATAAGGATTTTTCATTGATAGACAGTCATACTAGAAAAAAGTTGCTTTCTCATAGCACTACAGTTGCCTCAATACAACCCAAAGTTGCATGCGAAAAAAGTTTGTCAAAATGTACCCATATGGGATCTAGTTTTGAAGTACTCGTCGTGAGAAACCCAAGGGTGAAAACGGATCTGAATTCCGATGCACGAATCAAAAGTTATAGCTTTTGATTTTTTTTAAAACCCAAATAAATGCACGCGGAGGTGATTTCCTGAGTAGCATGAATACGTCGAGTAGTTTCCTTTTGGGATGTCAGTTGGTTTCGGAATCACGTGGACGTGGGGTGATGATGTGAGAATCTGATTTGCTTTTTTGGGAAAGTGACAGCCCGCCTTCCTTTTGGGGAGAGCGCTCAATCCCGCAAGCGGCCACTCGGGCACCAGGTAGCCACGTCCAACTATAAATGGGAGATCACAATAATATCGATACTCCTCAATATAGGGAATTAGGAGATATGTCACGATATATGACATATTAGTCTAACACTCTCCCGCAGTCACAATTGGAGGAGAGCGGACGTTGGGACTGGACCAAAAATCCAGAAACAACGGTGATGGCAGTCCCTTCATCAAGATATCAGTGAACTGGCGAGACGAGGGAACATGGAGCACGCGGACCTGACCCATGGTGACACGATCACGAATGAGGTGTAGGTCGATCTCGATGTGTTTGGTACGTTGATGCCGAACTGAGTTTGTCGACATGTAGACGGCGTTGACGTTGTCGTAGAAGACGACCATAGCAGGAAGGGTTCGGTGAAGCTCCTGGAGAAGTTACCGAATCCAACTCGCCTCAGCTACGGCGTTGGCCACGGCGCGGTACTCGGCTGCAGCACTAGAGCGAGATACCGTGTGTTGTCGCTTGGTTGACCAGGAGATGAGGTTGTCACCGAGGTAGACACAAAAGCCTGACATGGAGCACCGAGTGTCGGGGCAGCCGGCCCAGTTGGCGTTGGTGCAGGCGATCATGGAGTGCGGCGAAGACGAGTAGAGATGAAGTCCATGAGAAAGCATGCCCTTGACATAGCGCAAGATGCGTTTGATGGCCGTAAGATGCTGCTCATGAGGGTCGTGCATATGAAGACAAACCTCCTGGACGGCATACACGATATCGGGGCGTGTAAAAGTGAGGTACGGTAGTGCCCCGACGAGGCTCCGATAGTCAGTGGGATCAGCCACGGGAGTGCCGGCAGTAGCAGCAAGCTTCGGCGACGTGTCAACCGGTGTCGCGGCGGACTTGCATGCAGTCATGCCGGCCCTGTCTAGAATCTCCGTGGCGTACTTGGCTTGCAAAAGATTTTCTGTCATGGCAAACTCGGCGCGGAGAGAGGCCGTGATCTTTTCGAGCAATCCAGTCGAGGAGGCGGTGAGGACGATATCATCCACATATAGAAGGAGGAAGGCCGTGCCTTCCGCACACCAGAGCACGAATAGCGAGGTGTCCGAGCATGAACACACAAAACCAGTCGAAGTGATGAAAGTCGTGAAGCTTGCATGAGACCGTATAGCGAACGGTTCAACCGACAGACGTGCTCAGGGCGAGTGGAGTCGATGAAGCCGGTGGGTTGACGGCAGTAGACTATCTCGGCAAGTTTACCATGCAGGAAGGTGTTCTTGACGTCGGGTTGGCGGGTCAAATTGGAGAGCGCGATGGAGAGGATGACATGCACGGTGGCCGGTTTGACAACCGGACTGAACGTCTCGTCGAAGTCAACACATGGCTTCTGAGAAAAGCCCCGAAGTACCCAACGAGCTTTATAGCGACCGAAGGAGCCATCGGGCTTGAGCTTGTGACGTAACACCCACTTGCCAGAGATGATGTTGGCATCCCGAGGAGAAGGCACGAGATCCCAAGTGTTGTTGCTGATGAGAGCACGGTATTCCACAGTCATAGCATCAAACCAGTTGGGATCCTTGAGAGCGGCATGGGCGGAGGTGGGGACCGGGGAGTACCGGCTGACAAAGGAAACATGCAGGTTAAGCCCCTCGCGGCGGCCCTTGTGTATGCTGGTTAGCTGGTGGGTTTTGGCCGGTTGTATTTGATCGGTCAGAAATCCGAACATGATCCTTGCCGCGGTGCACCGTGTCCAAACAGAACCAACCGGAGGCCTCGATCCAGTTTCAGTATTTCACCATGGAGAAGGCCAATGGATTATAGTGACAACGACGAAGACGATGACTAGCTAGCCCTGTATAAACCCCCCACCGGACAAGCATCTCGTCGATACGAACAAGCTAGCTAGGGAGATCATCATATCCCTAACCTTTCTGGTGCTCGTACGATACATATCCGCCACGGCTTGCACGATGGGCCTCGGAGTCAAGCACCCGGTGGCCGACACTGGGGGCGAGCACACGCCAAGGATGGCGTGTGGGTGGCCGAGGACGAGGGGAACATGTCTGGAACCAGCACCGGCGACGGCAACCGGCCGCTGCTATTCCGGACCATGAAGGTCAAGGGAAGCATCCTGCATCCTTATAGGTCGGTCTGCACGGATGTCATTCTAACATGCATTCTTTTTTCATACTACTACTAGTGCTACACGCAGTCCGGCCTATACTTGTGAATATGATCCTTACCTTGTTGGAGGCATTGCTCGGATATGTTCAGACTATTATTCAGGGTGTAAACTTTGATTCTGGCCTTTGTGGTTGGATCCGGTGACGGCGGCGCTTGAGTGTCACTTCCTTCCTGAAGGCGTTGCTGTTGAAGATCATCGGCCTCCATGTGATGTCAATGGTTGGTGCGGACATGGTCTCAGTTGTAGTTTGTCGATTGCTGATCTGATCTCTTTGGAGCTTTTCACTATTTCTTTTTCTTTTTTCCATGTCTATGCACAGCTTTTGGTCTTGTGACCTTGCTAGTTGTGGGCGTGTTTATGCATGTGTGTGTGTGTTGGGTTGGCTGTGTGCATCCTAGTTATGCAGAGGCCGGGTGTGTGCTCATATTGTATCTTCTCGATGCTCCATTTGAGCCAATAAAATTCATCCTTTATCAAAAAAAATGATCATATTTTTTCATTGTAACAACAGGTTCTTGATTCTTGTAAGCTTGGTCTCCATCGTAGCCTTCTTCGCGTGGCATGTAGAGCACAGGAACCACGATGGCATTTGGCTCTGGGCCACGTCCATGGTTGCAGACGCCTGGTTCGGCTTCTCATGGCTCCTCAACAACCAACTCCCCAAGCTCAACCCCATCAAACGCGTGCCGGACCTCGCCGCCCTGGCGGAACGGCACAGCGAAGCCATCCTTCCGGGAATCGACGACTTTGTCATGACTATCAACCCCGTGGATGAACCCGTCATGTACACGGTGAACACCATCCTCTCTATCCTCGCCGCCGACTACCCCATTGACAAGTACGCCAGCTACCTCTCTGACGACGATGGCTCATTGGTGCACTATGAGGCAATGATCCACGTTGCTCATTTTGCTGCTTTGTGGGTCCCGTTTTGCCGGAAGCATTGCATCGAGCCAAGGTCCCCGGAGAACTATTTTAGGATGAAAACCAGGTCGTGTGTCGGGGGTATGGCAGGAGAGTTCATGAGTGATCACAGGTGTGTGCGCAAAGAATATGGTGAGTTCAAGGTGAGAATAGATTCCCTTTCTACAACCGTCCGCCGACGGTCTGATGCCTACAACAAAGGAGATGATGGTGTACATGCCACTTGGATGGCTGATGGGACACAATGGGCGGGTACATGGATTGAGCAAGCTGACAACCATCGTAGAGGACAACATACAGGAATTGTTCAGGTAAAAGTTTTTCTATTTGTTCATTCTGGTAAAACTTATAAGTTACACCTTTTGCATTCCTCTAAATTTATGAATCTAGCTAGATCCCAGTCTTGAAGCTCAGTGGAAGTACGGGACTAGTCGTCGGACAGTGATTTGGTGGCTTAAAACACAAAAGGAAAAGGAAATAGAAATGTGTTAAGAAACCCAATGTATAATCACATGTACCTAGAGAGTTAGAGTGAATTAAATAAATTATCAAGGCGATGCGGGGGCATCATATTTTTTGTGTTAAAAGTGATCCGTACATATTGTAATCTCGTGCGTGCATCTTTTTCTTCTCATTTACCTACTTCATTGCAAAATGCATGATGTTTTACACTTTTATACATTTCCAAGGTGTAACTTTGAAATTTATTATATATATGCTAAAATGATTATATTGATAGGAAATAAAAAAGACATGCAATAGTTTTCATGTGTGATCTGTTTAGGTACAACTGTGCAGATAAATCGATTTGGATTTATCTAGCTATAGTTACGAATGTCTACTGATTACGATATGTTCAGGTACAAGTATAAAGATCCAAATGAAGCAATATACTTAGGTAGAATCATGCAGATTTAACATCTGAAATACATTTAGGCATGATTACGCAGATTGAAAAAATGCGATCTGTTTAGGGATGACTATGGATCTTATGAGTTATGATATGTTCAGGTAAATAATGATTATCTAATGGTTATGATATCTTTAGGTACAGTTATGTATATCAAACGGATATGATCTGTTTGTAGACAATTTAATAGATCTAATTTTGTGATTTACTAATAAAGAGATGATCCATCAGATTGTCGATCGAATGTTCTGCTCTTTTGGAACTAGCAAGGTGGCCCTCGTAAATGCTAGGGCATCATCTTTTAATATTGTGAAATTGTTAAGTACTATTTTCTACCTTATGTAGATATTCTTTTACTCAGATTTACCATTTCATTGCATATTGGACAACATTTTTCTGCACCTATACATCTCTAAAGGTGTAACATTGTTATTTAGTTTCTATAGGAGCATATGGTTTATATGGCCAATAAATTCAAATATATTAATTTAGTATGATGCACATTTATCTTTTCTCAGCAATCTGTTTATACAGTCGGCAGATGCAGATACACCAACAAAATTAATACAAAGTTCTTGCATGCGCTAGATTAGTTGTCGTATGCTCTAATATATGTCTATATATCTATATACCCCTTAGCCATTTTCTGATTTGTAATATAGAGCAGTTCGATTATACATGTTCAAAATTTGGCCATGCACGAATGTTGCTTGCATATTTATTAGGATCCATCCTCTATAGAAAAATTAACAAACACTCCCTCTGTAAAGTGATCTAAACGCTCTTATATTTCTTTACGGAGGGAGTATATTAGAAGGACGTCCTCAAGCCTCCGAATCATGTAATTGTTGCCATATATGTACTCCTCCGTCAATGCTTATGTTGGTGCTAATCATTACTCCATCATTTTTATTTTGCAATCACAAGAATTGCATACATCGTCGATAGTGCTAATTGTCTACATGTCATAGGACGGTAAGAAGAATATTTATTGCACTGCTCTCAATTTTACTGTTGTATTATCTCCATAGCATAAAATATAGGTATTTGGTTGACTGCCAGCTAGCAAATATCTCAAAGTTATTTGAAAAACCGAATTGTTGGAACTACTGTGTTCTTTTGACAGGTCATGCTCGGCTATCCAAGTTGTAAACCACAGCTTGGATCTTCAGCGAACACCAAAAATCCAATTGACTTGAGCAACATTGACAAAAGACTCCCAATGCTCGTATACATTTCCCGGGAGAAGGATCCCGGTTATGACGACCAAAAGAAGGCAGGCGCCATGAACGTGATGCTCCGCGTCTCCGCCTTACTCTCAAATGCGCCTTTTGTCATCAACTTTGACTGGGACCACTACATCAACAACTCGCAAGCTCTCCGTGACCCTATGTGCTTCATGCTCGACCCTCGTGGCGGTGAGAACACGGCCTTCGTCCAGTTACCACAACGCTTCGACGATGTCGACCTGACAGATCGCTACTCCAACCACAATCGTGTCTTCTTCGATGGCACCATGCTTTCGCTCAACGGCCTCCAAGGGACAACCTACCTTGGCATAGGCACCATGTTCCATCGAGTCGCACTCTATGGCATGGAGCCACCACGATATAGAGCGGAGAGCATCAAGCTGGTACGTAAGGCCGCTGAGTTGGGTAACTCGACGCAATTCCTGAACTCAATACCGGATGGCGCAATCCAAGAGCGGTATATCACCCCGGTGTTGGTCGACGAGGGGTTTAGCAATGACATAACCACCTTGATGACGTGTGCTTATGAGGATGGTAGTCCATGGGGGAGAGTCATCGGGTGGGTGTACAACATCGCGACGGAGGATGTGGTGACCGGATTCCGCATCCACTGGCAAGGGTGGCGTTCCATGTATTGCTCCATGGAGCCAGCTGCATTCCGCGGAATGGCACCAATCAACCTCACCGATCGCCTCTACCAGGTGCTCCGGTGGTCAGGCGGATCCCTCGAGGTGTTCTTCTCCCGCAGCATCGATCTGCAGCGCATCGCTTACCTCAACATGTCGATCTACCCGATCGCCACGATGTTTGTCCTGGCCTACAGCTTCTTCCCGGTGATGTGGCTCTTCTCCGAGCAATCGTACTACATCCAGAGACCGTTCGACATGTACATCATGTACCTCGTAGCTGCCATAGCGATGATGCACGTGATCGGCATGTTTGAGTTGAAATGGGCGGGGATCACGCTGCTGGACTAGTGGCGCAATGAGCAGTTCTACATGATCGCGGCCACGGGCGTGTACCCAACGACGGTGCTGTACATGGCGTTGAAGCTCATCAGGGGGAAGGCGGGCATATACTTCAGGCTCACATCCAAGCAGACGGATGCCTGCTCCGGCGAGAAGTTCGCCGACCTTTACACTGTGCGTTGGGTGCTGTTGCTGATCCTGACCGTGGCGGTGCTCGTCGTGAACATTGCTGCGGTCGGGGCGGCGATAGGCAAGGCAGCGACATGGGGCTTTTTCACAGACCAAGCGTGGCACGCGGTGCTCGGGATGGTGTTCAACGTGGGGACCCTCGTGCTGCTCTACCCGTTTGCACTCGGCATCGTCGGCCATTGGCACCGTCGGCCTCTTGTATGTCACACTCCAACAGGATGGTCACATGATGTCGTTCCTAACCACGCCATCCGGGTAGACACGTACGTACGGTCCATCTTTTATTTTATTTGTATTGTAGTGCAATAATTTGAGGATTTCAGCAAGAATGCCTTTTAGTGCTCGGAGCCTGTTCTTTGTTGGAAACAATAAATCGCAATTCGTATTTCAATGTTTGAAAAAATATGGAAAAAGAATCCACATTATCATATGATTTACATATTGCAAAATTGGTGGCATTTTTCTTTGATCTAACATGACATTTACCTCTCTGATGGCACTTACGTTGAAATAAGATAATAAGTGAGCTGCATAAGAGAATGACAAAATCATGATTTTGGAAACAGTGAACCTGTGTATTTAATGTTCATTGTAGAAAATCACCAATTTTGCATTTTCTTCTTCTGTAGCTCTATTGTTCATGTATTTCACCACTGAAATGGTACACACATGTATACTACATTCATATTGTTAGACTATGATTTGGTCTACTGTTGGACTTGTGTTACTAGTCCGAGCTAGTCGCACGCTCCATGCATCCACCGCCCTTGCATGGCGCATGCAAGGCTGTTAGCCGCACTTATCTTTCCATCCATCTAGGATCGATGGTTAGTCTGTTTACGTGCGTGTGTATCTCTCTCCCTCTCTCTCATGTACTCTATTATATATTACCCCACTGTGGATGAATACGAATGTGTGTGATGCATTGCAACCCCTAGCCTATCTTCTATCATGGTATCAGCTTAGATCTTTCCACTGCTTCCGCCATGGACGCCGAGGCCGCCGCCGCCGCCGCCACGGCTACGCCTCCGGCGCCCTCCTCCCAACCTCTCGGCTCCCTCCTCCACCCCCTCCTCCCTCCTCCGTAGTACACACGCCTCTCCCTCTTCAGACTGCGCCGCCGGTCGCCAGCTTCCCTTCTGCGGCCTATATCCATGCGATGCGCGTCGAGAGTGCCCACATCAACCTCGGCGTCCGCCTCGATATGAAAGGGGCCAACTACTCGACTTGGCGTGGCCTCATGCTTGAGGTCATCGACCAGTACGATGTTGCGGCTTGGATCGCGCCGGACTTCACCAACCGTGCCGGCGACGTGGCGTGGAACATCGTCAACAAAGCCGTCAAGCGCTGGTTCTACGGCTCCATGGTCACGGAGCTCGCCGGCTTCGTCCTCAACAGAGAAGCCACGGCGGCCGAGCTGTGGTCCTCCATCGAGTCCTTGTTCGTCAACAACAGGCGCTCTCGGCGCTTCCAGCTCACGGCAGAGCTCTTCGCCGTCAAGCAAGGAGACGCCCCGGTCTCCTCCTTCTGCGCACGCCTTAAGGCCGTCGCGGACGGGCTGCGGAACGCCGGCAAGGTGCTGGACGACGATGAACTCGTTGTTCAGCTCCTCCGCGGCGTCAACAAGGACCGTCATGAGATGACTGCAAAAATCATCGAGAAATCTCAAACTCCCGTTCCCTTTGATGTTGCAGTTGGTATGCTCCTCCAGGACGAGATCGGCGCTGACTTCTCCCCCTCGGGCGTCTCCCACACCGCCCTCGCCGTCCAGCAGCGTCCATCTGCCCCTGCCTCCTCCTCTGGCGGGCATGCTAGGCCTCCTGTGCCCGGGCAGGGCGGCCCCAAGCCTGGTACTCCTTCGCCAAACCAGGGGAACAACAAGCGGCGCCGCTACACCAACAACGGCGGCTATCAAGGCGCCGCCAACTCGCCGCCGCCCTGGACTGGGCACGTGTACGCATACCCCGTCTCGCTACCGCCTCCGCCTCGTCCGCAGGGGATCCTCGGGCCGCGCCCAGCTCAGGCCTACACGGCCTACGCACCGCTCCAGTACGGCGGTGTGCCGTACGGACCGACGGGCTATGGGGGGGCGTCGTTTGGTTCGGTACCGTACCCGGCCGCCTCTCTGATGCAGCAGTCGCCGCCCCTTCTGGCTGCACCTCCGCAGCCGCAGCAGCACCACACCACGCAGGCTTCGGATGGAGTGGATCAGGCGGCGCTGATGGGGGCTCTCCACAACCTGACGCTGCAGAACTCCACCAACGGGTGGATCGCGGACTCAGGCGCTTCTTCTCACATTACCTCGGACCCAGGTATGCTCTCGCCGGTTACCCCGATCACTAATTATCCCCCTGTATACGTTGGAAATGGACAACCCATGCACGTCACGCACATAGGATCAGCCACACTTGCTAATCCCTCCCGTCCTCTCTATCTTCAGAACGTTTTGGTTACTCCTAATATCGTCAAAAACCTTCTTTCCATTCGTCGCCTTACTACTGAGAATAATCTTGCCGTAGAGTTTGATCCTTTTGGTCTGACTGTGAAGGATTACATCACCAAGGCAGCGCTGCATCGATGCAACAGTAGCAGCAAGCTCTACCCAATCTTCGCCAACAACGCTTCGAGTGACGCCGCCGTTGCCTTCAGCGCCACCGTCTCCCGGCTCACGGATCTGTGGCATCGCCGGCTCGGCCACCCCGGCGCCCATACTTTTTGCAATAAAGGGTTTCCTTCATGTAATAAAAACTCTGCTTGTGTACCACTTTGTCATGCCTGCCAGTTGGGCAAGCACGTTCGTTTGCCTTTTTATCCATCACGTAGTTCTACTAGTGCTGCTTTCGAAATAATGCATTGTGATCTCTGGACAGCTCCCATCTCCAGTGTTTCTGGCAACAAATACTACCTTATCATCATCGACGATTACACTAAATACCGGTGGACGTTTCCTCTTGTCCTTAAGTCCGACGTGCATGCTATTTTTCGTTCGTTCCATGCTCTTGTTCGCACCCATTTTCATCGCACTATCGCCACATTCCAATGCGACAATGGCCGAGAGTTTGACAACGCTAGTAATCGCGACTTCTTCCTTCCTTTTGGTACGACCATGCGTTTCTCATGTCCTTACACGTCTTCACAAAACGGCACTGCTGAGCGCGCTATTCGCTCCACTAACGACGTTGTACGGACCCTTCTAATTCAAGCCAACATGCCGCCTAAGTACTGGGCTGACGCCCTCTCTACTGCCACCCATCTTCTCAATCTTCGGCCAACCAAAACCCTACTCCTTTCTACTCCTCACGAGGCTCTTTTCTCTCAACCTCCTACGTATGATCACCTTAGGGTTTTCGGATGTCTTTGTTTTCCCAACATGTCCGCCACTGCTGCCCACAAGTTGGCACCGCGGTCGACGGCGTGTCTCTTTCTTGGATATCCTACGGATCACAAAGGCTACCGCTGCCTTGATCTCTCTACACACCGGGTTCATATCTCTAGGCACGTTGTTTTCGACGAGACCGTTTTCCCGTTCGCTAGTCGCCCTCCTGCGAAACCCTCTATTGCTGATCTTTTTCCCGATCTACCAACCGGCCCTAGTTTCCCAGCTAGTCCCCTCCCACCATTTCTTCCTAGCCCGGTAGCAAAACCAGTCAGTCCCGCTTCGTCCATGCGAGCGGCCATCCCGTCCTCTCCCGTCTCCTCTACGGACGTTGCCACACCAGCCACTACGGCCATCCCTTGCTCCCAGCCTAGTTCATCTAGCGAACCCAACCCAATGTCTACTGCACCCAGCCCTGCCTCGGCGAGTTCTGTAGGACCGGCCGCCTCGTCAACTCCCGCGCCAGCTAGCGCTAATCCTTCCCAACCTAGCACGCCTCCACGACCACTGCCGCCCCATGCAGTCGCTGTTCAACCCCCCGCTAACCCACATCCCATGCGTACGCGTACTAAATCCGGGTTTACCCTCCCCTCTCGCAAACTTAACTTTCTTGTCGACGCTCCTAACATTTCGCCCCTACCTCGCACTTATCGTGCTGCCCTTGCCGACCCTAACTGGGTTGCTGCCATGACTGATGAGTACCAGGCACTCCTTCAGAATGACACTTGGACACTTGTTCCCCGTCCTGTTGGCTCTCACGTCGTCAGCGGGAAGTGGGTTTTTCGTGTCAAGTATCATTCCGATGGAACCCTTGCGCGCTACAAAGCACGTTGGGTTGTCCGTGGTTTCTCTCAGACCGAGGGGATCGACTACGATGAGACCTTCTCACCAGTCGTTAAGCCTAGCACCATCCGTGTCGTTCTCACTCTCGCCATCTCAGCCTCTTGGCCCGTTCACCAACTCGATGTCAAGAACGCCTTCCTCAACGGTCACTTAGCCGAGACTGTCTACTGTCAGCAGCCTCTCGGGTTCGAGGATCCTACTGTGCCTTCACACGTGTGTCTCCTTCGTAAGTCTCTCTACGGTCTTAAGCAGGCCCCGCGCGCCTGGTTCACTCGCTTCGCCGCCTTCCTAGTGACTATAGGATTCACCGCCTCCAGATGCGACACCTCCTTGTTTATCTACCGTTCCTCGAGTCACACTGCCTATCTCCTCTTATATGTTGATGATATCATACTAACTGCGTCATCCTCCAGTTTCCTTCAGTATGTCATTTCTCGTCTTCTACAGGAGTTTGCCATGACTGATCTGGGATCTCTCTCGCACTTTCTCGGAGTCTCTGTTACCCGCTCTTCCTCCTCCCTTTTTCTCTCGCAACGGCAATACGCGCTCGACATTAAGCGTGCCGGCATGTCCGAGTGTCATATTATTCGTACCCCCATCGATTCCGGCGCAAAGCTTTCCGTTAACACCGGTGACCTTCTTGACGCTGCTGATGCTACCACCTACCGCAGTCTCACCGGTGCTTTGCAGTATCTCACTATCACTCGCCCCGATCTATCTTACTCCGTTCAGCAGGCGTGTTTGTTCATGCATGCGCCTCGCACCTCCCACCTTAGCCTTGTCAAACGCATAGTTCGGTACGTTAAGGGCACTTTAGATTTCGGTATGCACATTACACCTTCTACCTCCACCTCTCTTGTTGCGTACTCCGATGCCGACTGGGCTGGCTGTCCCGACACTCGTCGTTCCACATCTGGTTACTGCGTTTATTTTGGGGATAATTTGGTTTCGTGGTCATCCAAGCGACAGCTAACTGTTTCCAGGTCCAGTGCGGAGGCTGAGTATCGCGCTGTCGCTCATGCTGTTGCCGAAACTACATGGCTGCGGCAACTTCTGCAGGAGCTTCACCAGCCAGTGTCTAGATCCACTGTTGTCTACTGTGACAACGTGTCTGCTGTCTACATGTCTGCTAACCCTGTGCAGCACCGTCGTACGAAGCATATCGAGATTGACATTCACTTTGTAAGTGACAAGGTTTCGCTTGGCGAGGTTCGGGTTCTGCATGTTCCCACTTCTTCACAGTATGCTGACATTTTCACCAAAGGGCTGCCAACCACGCTCTTTGCTGAATTTCGATCCAGTCTCAACGTCCGGCAAGCCCACGTTGACACTGCGGGGGGCTGTTAGACTATGATTTGGTCTATTGTTGGACTTGTGTTACTAGTCCGAGCTAGTCGCACGCTCCATGCATCCACCGCCGTTGCATGGCGCATGCAAGGCTGTTAGCCGCACTTATCTTTCCATCCATCTAGGATCGATGGTTAGTCTATTTACGTGCGTGTGTATCTCTCTCCCTCTCTCTCATATACTCTATTATATATTACCCCACTGTGGATGAATACGAATGTGTGTGATGCATTGCAACCCCTAGCCTATCTTCTATCACATATGACCATGTATATATTTTTCAGATTTTTTTAAAACTTTGAAAAATAGTTTTCGATTTTTTTTAAAAGTAAGTGCTCCATAGAGCTGGAGCAAACAAACGCTGCACTCGTGCTAGAGTGCATATGTGATCAATTCTACATAGCATGATAACTGGCCATTGTGTGCTACTCCTAATTCTCTGTGTCTAATCTATAATACTCCCTCCGTCACGGTTTAGAAGACACAGTTAAATTTGCGTGCGTTTCCACAATAGACAAGGTTTAGGGCGCATTGCATTTATTTCTAGTAGCCAATTAGTACTCCGGAGTACTATTTCTATATGCATGCGTAGTGTGAATGCTATTTTTTAGCCCATCTCACAACCAATAGATAACCACCTAGGTCCCAGAGAATTTCCAAGCGCGCCTTCTAAACCGTGACGGAGGGAGTATAGAAATAGTTGATCCTCACTATACTTAATTCTGTCAACATGCAGCCTTCCACGTCAGCATTTTTTAAACTTTACATTCTTTTCTCAGTCGTTTAATTTTCCGAGTTATTAATCGGCATGTAGGACGCATGGGTTCCTCTTCCCAACCGAAGAGTCCTAAAAGAAGCTGAGACGCATCGTTTTCGTCTACACATCTCATCTTCATCTCTCCTCCGATCTATTCTTCTTCCTAACCGAGGGCTCCATGGCAGATCAGCAAAACTACACGCCTGCCCTGCCCCACTTGATGGTGGATGACCCGGGCCCTATGCCCAACCCTAGGTCTAGCAGCTCTGGCCTCAGGCTTTCACCAGTAGCCTGTCTTTTGGGTGCGGAAGCGGTACTGCAACCTATGCTGTCCGGACTACAGAGGTCACCGCACTGCCACCACACTAGCGGTCCCAGCAGTGCATCCGACCATCTTGTGAGCAGTGATGTCTAGTCACCGGAGTTGTCTATTTGGTCGAGGATGGAGGACGCGAGCCATTGACTCCCGGTAATTCTCCAACTTCCCTGAGTATATTTCTAGCATCTCCCACATCTCAAAGCCTCCTGCCAGCTCACGCCCACCTCTCCATGGGCCATGGGGACGAGTATCCCCTGACGTTGGCTAACCTGCCATTGAGACACTGACACATGGATCCCATCAAGCGTGGGGCCCATTTGACAGCGACCCAAAGGCAGGGTTAGCTATGTCAGAGGATCCGTGTCTGGGCCATGGCTCCTCCCAACTTGCCTTGGTTGTACCACTCCTGCAGCTCCGCAGCTGACTGAACTTGAGGTGATAGTTTTATTCAAAGCTGATTTCTTCTTTTTTCAGTGCATGTAGTAGTAGGGAGAAGCTACAGAGGGTACAAACTTAGTCCAAACTGCTGTTATGCATCTTCAGCATTGTACCCATGTCTCTTAATGTATGAGAAATCAATTTACTCTCAAAAAAGAAGCTTCAATGGTTACTTTCATCATGTTGAAATATTCTTGAGGATATATGAAGGCAAGCCAATCAAATTGGACCTTGATAAGGGCCGGAGTGCTTTGTCCCACACGTGTAGCACTTATTATTTGGGATCAACTTTACACTTGCTTTTATGACTAGCCATGCTTAGTTAACAGCCCGAGTATTCTTGGAGAGTGGCTCAGTCGAGGGGAAATACCCAATGGTTCCGGGGGACATCTGTCCCCGGAATCTCACCAGTCATCCGGCCGCGCCTATTAGGCTGGCCATAGTGGTGGTAACATAACTGGTATCATGTACTTGAGACTCGCAAACATCCTTATGTGGCAGACAATTAAGAAAGAAGAGAGGGTAATAGTAACATAGGTAGATACCGTAACATAATAAATGTTATGCTACTATGTGTCATGCATGGCAATAAATGAGACCATCTATGATACTACTTTATGATACTATGCACTATAGATATAGTAGTATCATACATTAGTATCATATGCATGATACTACTATATGTTACTCTCTTTTGTATTAGCACATTAGCTGTACCGGCGCAGCCTGTATTAGATTCCTTCAGACCTGTGCTGGAGCCTGGAGCCACCGGTGGATGAGGAGGAGGCTGCGACGGGAAGGCGGGCCGACGTGGCCGCTCTCCTCGCCGGCTTCGCCCACCACCTCCGTGACAGGACCGCCCACCATCTTAAGCTTGCATTGGAGAGAAGTGTCTTTCTTTCGGTCTGTACGTTTCCACCGGCGCCTAGGATGGCGACCGTTTGGAGCGACCGCGAGGGCGCTCCGCACCCCACTGCGGATCCACCGGACAGCGCCGGAGATCGCCGGCGGGTGGGAGGCCGATTCTGGGTTTTAGCGGGGTCTGATGAAGAGGATGCGGAAGATGATGGGCCGGAGCCGCTGGGGGAGTCGCCACCGTCTCCTTCTCCGTCGGACCTTATTTGCGAGTTTTTTCATTGTGGGTATTCCGAAGAGGAGGTGGCGATGACGGTAGATCGGGTCGTTCCTCCTGACGATCCGGCACGCGCGGGGCTTGACGACGGAGAGAAGGTCGAGATGATTCGACGGATTGTTCATCGGAAGACCGCGACAACGGCGCTTCGGCCATGGAAAGGGCCGCTTCCTAAGGTTAGTTTGCCGAAACTCACTGTGTTTGATCTGATTCGTCCCGGGGATTGGATTACGGTTAAGCGAAAGAAGAAGACGCGGAAGTTATACCGGAGTTTGAGATCGCCGGCGCCGGCCAGGCCGGACGCGGCGGCCGCGATTCAAACGACGAGGGCAGCCGCGCTAGCTCGGCTGCTGTGTGCGGCTGGGCTGGATCGCGAGGCTGCGGGCTCTGCTGTTTTTGGGCTTGAGAACAATGGGTATGAGGCCCACTGTTGCTCTCTTGTCCGGCCCGGGTTGAGTTTACAGCCATGCACGTCCGATACATCTACCTCTTCGATCGTTCCTGCGCCGTCGTTGGGAGGCGCTAGGGTTCGTCGGTGTGGGAGACGCGGCTACCCGGTGTGTGGAGTGCGCCGGGCAAGAAAAATCCCTCCGCTTCATATGGCTGGCCGGGGATCGGCCCCCACACCGGCCGCGAGTGGCACGGGGGGAAGTGCTGGGGCTGCCCCGCCGCCGCCCCATGGGTCGGGTCGTGGAGCTCCGCCGATCGGGCAGCGGCCGCCGGCTCCGGCCCCGGGAGCTGCAGGGCGTGGAGGAGCGCCGCCCCCTCAGCTTCGGGGTGTTCCTCCGCCCCCAGTGAGGCATCAGAACGGCAACCTGGGAGCCCGGGCGGCGGCTGCGTTGCCGCCGGCGGCTGGGCGGGGAGTGCTAAGACCCCACACGCCGGCTTTGACTACGGCTGCTGCTGGTCGGGGGGTCCCTCGCTCACCTCCGCAGAGGGCGCCTACTCCTGTGACAGCGGCGGCGGCTCCGGCTATGGTCAGACCCGCGGCGCCGGGAGTGGCTCCGACTGCCCGTGTTACATCTGAGCCTGGGAACGTGCCTTCGGGGGGTCAGCGTGCACCTCCTCCTCATCTTGCTATTCGACAGGCGCAGAACCGCTCGGGGCAGACGCAGGCTCAGACCAGACAGAATTCCAGTGGAGGGCCGGTTGATGCACTACGAGGCAAGTGGGGAGATGACGGTTTCGATGCATATGGTGTGGGTCAACATCGAGGATCTTCGTCAGCGGGAGGAGGTCGTGGATATGCTTGGCAGAGTGACGGGTCTGCAGAGAGACCGTTTCTAGGGCCAGCTGGAGGCTTTGTTGAGGGGGCCTCAGGACCAGATAACAGACAGAGAGGAGGTTTCCGTGGATACCGTGGTCGTGGTGGAGGCCGAGGGAGGTTTCGACGGCCGCCTCCACCCAGGGTTACTGATTCTACCGGGTCGGCAATGGAGACTGATCAGACCCCCCCTTGAGTTACCACCCCAGGCGATGGAGGTGGTGAATGCACTGGCTGTTGTGGACGTTCCTGGGACTGAGAAGGACGACGAGGTTGCTGACCGGGCAGATGCAGAGCGGGCATCCAAGTATGCTCGCAAGAAAGAGAGGATGCTTTGTTACCGGTGCGGTGAGAAAGGTCAATTCATTGCAGAATGCGTGGCTCAGCTTTGTGAGTCTTGTGGCAAGCCAGCGCATGCTTCGGGGGAGTGTCCTTTTCTGAGGGAGCAGGTTCCAGCTCTTACTGTGTACGGTGTGTACTGTGCTGAGCTGATGTTCTTTGAGTCAGCGGCTGCGAGGGAGGCTCCAGTTGAGACCCAGAGCCTCACTACTGGATTGGTGAAGGTGACCCAGGGTGATGTTTCACACGCTCAGATTGTGCAGAGGCTTATGGAGCTGGCTCCGGGTGATTTTCAGTGGGACCTGGTATCTGTTGAAGAAAGAGTGTTCAGAGCTGAGTTCCCTTCGGTTGAGGACTTGCGGCGCTTGTTGAGCTTTGGGATGTGTAAGGTTCCAGGCACCAACGGCATTTTGGAGTTTCACGAGTGGAAGAAAGTTGAGCCTAAGGGGAAGCCTCTTACTCAAGTGTGGCTGAGATTCTCTGGGGCACCATCTGAGGCTCTAGCTGATGTTCGTGTGGTGGCTAGCTTGGGGATTATGGTTGGTAAAACGGAGAAGGTTGATATGGCGTTCACGAGAGCTCAGGGGGTGGCCCGTTTGCGAGTCAGTATTTTGGACATAGAGTATGTTCCGGACGTCGTTAACTGGACATATAGGGGTGAGGTTTTTCCCCTTGAGATCGAGTTTGAGGATACGGAGTTATTTGCTGAGGTGGCTGCTGGCACTGACGTGGATATGCACGAAGGGGGTGATGATGATGGTGCTTCCAGGGAACCGACTGATGAGGCGGCACAGGAGCCCAACGGATCGGGGCCTGTGGCTCAGGAGTCTGAGAACGGATCCGGGATGGAGCAGTCTCCCACTTCGTCTCAGCCTCATAGCACTTTGCGGTTTGGATCTTTTCAGCCGACATCGGCTCCTCCTCGTCTATGGAGTGATCGGGTTGACTCTCACGACGCGTTTGAGCACACGCTACCGGCCTTGGACTTTGGACAGGCTCTCCGGCGCTCGGACGACGTTCGACGCGAGGTGGAGCCTCAGGGGTTGCCGGGGCTCACTCCTGGAGGGGAGGGGCTCGGCTTGGTTTCTTCCCGGAGGGAAGGGGTGTCGGGGCAGGCGGCCACGACGCCCTCTTCTCCCGTCTCGTCGCCTATGTCCACGCGGCTGGCGTCAATGTCCGGCAGTGGCGGTACACCTTTGGGGCAGGTGGCCCTGGAGGAGTGCCAGGCGGGAGCTCCGACTGTGGACGAGTCGCAGGAGGCACTACGTACGCGTCAGGGGCAGGTGGCCCCAGACCCTCTAGTGCCGACGGTGGTTCAACCGGCGTTGCACTCGGCTTCGAGGGCGAGAGCAGGGGGGGATGGACTAGGGCAGGCGGCTCTGGTGCCCACTCCTCCTGCCATCTCCCCCTCCCTTCGGAGGTCTCCCTCACCCAGGCCGTCTCCGGGTTCCGTTACTCGGGAGGAGGTGATTGCTTTCGGTGGGATTCGAGACCCAGTTTCCGAGGGGAGACGGATGAGCTCTCGTCTCCAGGACCTTCCGGAGGTGGATGACATGCAGCAGCGGTGCGCTATGCGGGCGGCCAAGCTTCGTGATGTTGAGATCACTACTGGTATGTCAGTTAATTTATCTAATTCCATTTTGCATTTCTCTAAGGATGAGATTATTAATAATGCAAACCAAGTAGGTGTGTCTCTTGGGGATAATAATGCTGAAATTTCGAACTCGGTTAATGATCTCTTAGATTTGGAAGCAGAACGGGCCTTAGAAACCATTAGAAACCTAGCGGCAGTAAAACCTATGAATGATGCTGAGATTGACGCATTGGGGGTAAGGGTGCTGGACACCTTCTGTGCGGATCTTGTTCCTACGTCGGCGGAGTCTGACGAGGAGGAAGTAGGTGTGGAGGAAATAGTAATTGCACAACCGGAGCACGGTTATGAGGACCGGGTTACGGATAATAACATTCCTAAGCGTAAGTGGAAGCGGAAGGTGTATCCTGCATCCGCGGTACGTAGGAGTGCTAGGATTCGGACTGCCAAAAAATTCCATGATGACCTATGAAAGGAATCTTCTGGAATAGCAGAGGTCTTAAGGACTTGGCTAAACGTAGGTTTCTAGCGGAGGCATCTTTAGAGCACAGTTTGGACTTCATTGCGCTCTCTGAAACTGGTAGGGAGAATTTTGCGCCACAGTTTCTTAACACTTTGTCGGGAGGAGTGGAGTTCGATTGGCATTGTCTTCCTCCAAGAGGGAGGTCCGGTGGCATCTTGCTTGGTGTGAGATGTGACTCCCTGGAAGTCCGGAGCGTTGTTATGGGTGACTTCGCGGTCAAATTTCGAGTCAGGTCTAAAGTAGATGGGTTTAACTGGGTTCTGGTGGCGGTCTATGGGGCCGCACAACCTGAGCTTAAACCGGAGTTTTTGGCAGACCTGGTTCGTATTTGCGGATCTGAACAACTTCCCATTTTGGTTGGGGGGGACTTCAACATCATTAGGAGGAGGGACGAGAAGAACAATGATAACTTTGACGGCCGATGGTCTTTTATGTTGAACACCATCATTGAGAGCTTGGATCTGAGAGAGATCGAGCTTTCTGGTCGCCAATTCACCTGGGCTAACTCTTTACCCAATCCGACATCCGAGAAGTTGGATCGGGTGCTAGCAAGTCCCGAATGGGAACAGAAATTCCCTCTCGTCACGGTTCAAGCTCTCACGCGTGGGATTTCGGACCACACGCCTTTGTTCGTAGACTCCGGTGAACCAAGGCATGTGGGAAACAAAAATACCTTCTCTTTCGAAACGGCGTGGTTTGAACGAGAAGGCTTCCTGGATCTCGTAGCTAGGGAGTGGGCTACGGATACTGGGGGAAAATCGTCCGTCGAGAGATGGCAGAATAAGATCAGGCATTTGAGGAGCTTTCTCCGGGGATGGGCCAAACACCTAAGTGGAGTTTATAAGATTGAAAAGGATAGACTCCTAGATCTTATACGATCCCTAGATGTTAAAGCTGAATCTACAATTCTGCAGTCTGCTGATTTGTCTTGTAAGCTTGATGCGGAGAAGAGGTTGAAGGAACTTCTCCGTGAAGAAGAGCTGAAGTGGGCGCTCAGAGCAAAGGTTCGCAAGGTAATCCAAGGGGATGCGAACACTCAATTCTTTCATCTTATTGCAAATGGAAAACACAGAAAGAAAATTCTTTTTCAGCTCGAGCAAGATGAAGGCACAATTGTGGGTCACGATAATCTAAAGATCTACATCACCGAATATTATAAGCAGTTATTTGGACCGCCGGAGGATAGCGCGGTGTCCCTAGATGAGTCCAGGATTGAGGATGTGCCTCAACTAACTGCTTCTGATAATGCTAGCTTGATTGCACCGTTTACGGAAAAGGAAGTTTTCGATGCCATTTCCCAGATGGAGAACAATAAGGCTCCTGGGCCGGATGGGTTTCCGGCGGAGTTTTATAAAAAATGCTGGCATATTATCAAGGGGGATCTTTTACCCATGTTTCATGACCTGTTTGCTGGACGGCTTCATCTATTTCACCTGAACTTTGGAACCATAACGTTGCTACCAAAAAAGACAGATGCTCTGAGGATTGAGCAGTTCCGGCCTATCTGTCTTCTGAATGTTAGTTTCAAAATTTTTACCAAGGTTGGGACGAATAGGCTCACACAGATTGCGCATTCTGTGGTGCAGCAATCCCAGACAGCTTTCATGCCGGATAGAAACATCCTAGAAGGGGTGGTGGTCTTGCACGAAACGATCCATGAAATTCACTCTAAGAAACTAGATGGAGTCATTTTTAAAGTGGACTTTGAGAAAGCGTACGACAAAGTTAAGTGGCCTTTCCTGCAACAAGCTCTGCGTATGAAAGGGTTCGACGAGGGCTGGAGGAGCCAGATTGAATCGTTTACGCAGAAGGGTAGTGTTGGTATTAAAGTGAATGACGACATTGGTCATTACTTCCAGACACACAAGGGCTTGCGGCAAGGTGATCCGATGTTCCCTATTCTGTTCAACATAGTGGTGGACATGTTGGCAGTTCTGATAGGGAGAGCCAAGGAGGCAGGCCAAGTTGGAGGCTTGGTGCCTCATTTAGTGAATGGAGGTATTTCCATCCTGCAGTACGCTGATGACACTATCATCTTCATGGAGCATGACTTGGTAAAAGCAAGAAATATGAAGCTGTTGCTTTGTTTGTTTGAGCAATTGAGTGGGCTCAAAATTAACTTCCATAAAAGTGAGTTGTTCTGCTTTGGTAGAGCCAAAGAGGAACAAGAAGCCTATAAACAATTGTTTGGGTGTGGTTTGGGGGAGTTACCATTCACATACCTAGGGATTCCAATACATCACCGTAGGCTTACGAACAATGAATGGAAGTGTATTGAAGATCGATTTGAGAAAAAGCTAAGTTGTTGGAAGGGTAAGCTAATGTCATATGGAGGCCGGTTAATTCTTATTAATTCGGTGTTGACGAGTATGCTCATGTTCCTTTTGTCTTTTCTTGAAGTACCGGTTGGGGTAAGGAAAAGACTGGACTTCTATCGATCGCGGTTCTTTTGGCAGGGAGATGAGCTAAAAAGAAAATACCGGTTAGCGAAGTGGGATATCATTTGTAGGCCGAAATACCAAGGGGGTATGGGGATTGAAAATCTCGAGGTCAAGAACCGATGCCTTCTTAGTAAGTGGTTATGGAAGTTAGCTTCAGGAACTGAAGCCACTTGGGCTCAAATCCTTCGTAATAAGTATCTTCAAACCAAAACTTTGTCTCAGGTCACGGTTAGACCGACTGATTCACCCTTTTGGAAAGGGCTAATGAAAGTTAAGCTTTCATTCTTTCAGAGGGCAAAGCATGTTGTTGGAAATGGTGCCAGCACAAGATTCTGGGAGGATTGTTGGCTCGGTGATACGCCCCTTGCAATCCAGTATCCGGCGTTGTATCGTGTTGTACAAAGGCGTGATGCTCTGGTTGCAACAGTCTTTCGTTCCATTCCACTTAATATTCAATTTAGAAGATCGTTAGTGGGCAATCGTTGGGAACAGTGGCTGCATCTAGTTAGGAGACTGATGCAGGTCCAGCTTTCACAACAACCTGATAAACTGCGCTGGAATCTCACTAGGTCGGGGGAATTCACAGTTAAATCCATGTATGTTGCTGTTATCAACTCCAGCTCGATTCCTACTTCCAAGCATGTGTGGGATGTCAAAGTTCCTTTGAAGATTAAGGTGTTTATGTGGTTTCTTCATAAACAAGTCATCTTAACAAAGGATAATTTAAAAAAGCGCAATTGGACAGGTCCTACTAGGTGTAGTTTCTGTGATCAGGGTGAAACCATTAAGCATTTATTCCTTGAGTGCCCACTAGCTAGAATTCTTTGGACAACTGTTCATGTTGCTTTCAATATTACTCCACCAAATTCGGTGAATATGATGTTTGGAGCTTGGCTTAATAGGGTAGAGCCCGGGGTAGCTAAACATATTCGCGTGGGGGTGTGCGCCTTAGTGTGGGCACTGTGGAATTGCAGAAATGATCTTGTTTTTAACAGAACAACAAAAACTCATGTTTTGCAGGTTATCTTCAGAGCCACGGCACTTATCCGTTCCTGGTCGCTACTCACTCCGACGGAGGCCAGGGAGCGTTTGGTTACTGGTGCTATCCGATGGGAGACGGTAGCTCGGGATATCTTCAGCCGGTTTGGATGGCGGTCATGTAATAGGATAGGCAATTAGTTTACCTGTCTTTTGTTGAGCCAATCGGCTGTGGTTTATCCTTTGTTGGGCTAGCTTATGTATCTAGCCTTTGGGTTCTGTGTGAGCCTTTTCGTTTTCTTTTTAGTTTGCTACTACTCAGACTTCGAGACTTTGTGGATGTTTTATTATTAATAAGATGGCCGTATGCATCATGCTGATGCAGAGGCCGGGGATCCCCTTTTCGAAAAAAAACTCGCATTTATATTGTTACTGCCTCCCCACCCAACTCTGCCCCGCCCACTGTTCACGTCAGAAGGCTGCAGTACACACGCCGCGTCACGGCCCTTCACACTGTTTTGTGTTGCATATAACCAGATTAATTACTGCCTCATAATCAGATTGATCCTTTTTTAAAACTGTTCTCAATCGCGTCAGAATGTTAGAGGGGTTTCATTTAACCAGCTACTCCATCGAGACAATATTATACAGTTAGCGATAAGCGTTTTTGTTTACTCCGTGATCATTATCAATTCTGTACTAATCATTTACTGTTCATTACCCAATGGGCAGACAGGTACCGCTGTGCATTCATCTTCCTCATCTCAGAAGGTGCTTGGATCCAAGGGATTAATTTTAGTCTGACTAAAAATAGTCTCTTTTAGAGGCTAAAGTTCCAAGCACTCCTGACTAAAGAAAGACTAGGACTAGTCTTGAGGCTAAAACTTTTTAGTCATAGGAAACCTACTAAAATATGTATTGGCTCTCTCTCTCCTCATTTAATTCCTCTCCTTTAACACATGCGAGTTCTGGGTTGGAGGTTTGGAGGATAATAAATGTTCAATACCTTGATTTTAGTCTCTTTAGTATTTGGATCCAAGAAGGGGAGCCTTGGCGCAGTGGTAAAGCTGCTGCCTTGTGACCATGAGGTCATGGGTTCAAGTCCTGGAAACAGCCTCTTACAGAAATGTAGGGAAAGGCTGCGTACTATAGACCCAAAGTGGTCGGACCCTTCCCTGGACCCTGCGCAAGCGGGAGCTACATGCACCAGGTTGCCCTTTTTTTTTAGTATTTGAATCTAAGCATGGGTGAGGCTAGCAAGTTTTAGTCCCACTACTTTTAGTCATGGGACTAAAACGTATCCAAGCATCCTCTCACCCTCTCACCACTTATCCCAACCGAGCAGAACAAAACAGAGAGCCTCCATCCGAAGCAGCCCCGCGCTCTGGAGTTCCTGTTAGAACCCTAGATCCATCGATCTCTCCTCACCCGAGCTACCCATCTCCCCGCCGCACCATAGTGTCTCCATCTGACGCGTGAAGGCACTTGCTCGCCCTCTCCTGCTACGGGCCGACCGCACATCAGGTAAGATCCCAAACTCCATTATTGCCTTCCCCGCCGATTTCGTTCCTTATTTGTTCTTCTCCCCCTCTCGCACCGGTTGTCTGCTAAGATTATTTTCTGTCCTATATTGACCCTCACAGCAGACTTCATGGAACCGAATGAAGAAGGGGATCACCTCGGCCTCGACCTTTCGTCCCTTGACCCCGCTTGCCCGTCCCCAAGTTCTAGGACTTCACTTCAAAAAGTTTGTTCAATTATATCTACATTTAACGAATTTAAACGCAGACTTGTAGTAGAAATTGGTTTTGGAGGCATGTTGTGTCTGCCCGCTATTTCTAAGCTCAATTTGAAATTTAGCACATGGCTAATGAGCATGGTAGATGGGCCCAACAGATGCTTCGGAATATCTCATGATAGATCCATTAGTTTCTGGCGAGGGGATATCCACAAAGTTTTCGGTATCCCATGTGGCAACCTAGACATACACAGCCTTGAATTTCAACAAACAGACAGTTCAGTACAGTTTTTTAGATCTGTGTTGGGTATGCCTGACAAGGGGAATCAAGCGCTCAAATGTGTTGAATTGGTTATAATGAAAGAGCTGAATGAATCAACTGCCAGCAATTTAGAGATTGACTGTTTCAAGATGGCCTTCGTGATCTTTTGCATGGGCCACATCCTGACACCGTCCAGTAAGCACGATCACGCCATCATCAATTACTGGTCCGCTATCGCAAACACGGATAAAATTACAGATTTCAACTTCTGCGATTATGTGTTTGCTGATTTACTGGCGACTTGTTGGAAAGTCAAGCAAGACATTCAAAACAATAGACCAGTTACTCACTTGATGGGATACCATCTTTTTTTCCAGGTATTATCAGCCATCAAACATAATTTGTTTTCTGCATTACATGGAAGATTATTGTTTGCCTCCTCCAATCAGCCATAATCTAAAACTATATTGTATTGCAGATCTTCTATCTTGACAACCTAGACCTTGGCATGCTAAACCTGCCTCACAATTCATACCCACGCATATCCAGCTTTGATGAATCGAGGATCAGGAAGATGATAATCCAGTGCTCTAAAATTGGCCCCGGGCCCCCAGATTTCTTCCTAGGCCAGGTATTATACTCTAGTAATTTGCCAATCCATTCTCTTGGAGCTGATTAAAATTCACCGAACCGCACTAATTCCCTTATTTATTTTCAGATCGGTCACCATTCTCACATATGCTACATGCGCTCTGTTTGGGATTCAAAGACTGATGCAAATATCTCCTCATCAAAGAAACCACTATTTCCGTCAAAAAAAAAAACTATCGTTACAGATAGCCCTCAACCTGTTTCTGCTGGAACTTCTTCATTTTTGACTAACATTCCCACGCCGTCGGAATTCCGCAGCATCCTCAAGTCTAACTACCCACAGTTGGTAAACACATATAACTTTTTTTAAAACCACTATGCAGCAGCACATAATTTCTCCCAGTACATATATAATTCATTTTTATATACAGGCACATTCCGATCTCCGCATACTCCTCAATCAGCACAACGCTGTTTCATTTAAATCCCACAATGAATTGAAGCGATCCATTCATGAAGAGAACACTCGATTTCTTCACAGCCTTGTGTCCACCTTATCTAAAAGTTGCATCTGTTGTACGCTCCGCGGGACAACATGCATTGCACAAGAACTGCAGCCAGCTGAATGCCCTCTTTTATCTAATTTGTACCGTCATTCCAAGCAGCAGTCTAAGTCTGAAGGTAACTAGTATAATAAAAAACATTATTGAATAACAGTTTCACATCTTAACACATCTTATTCCATGTCAGGTGCTACATCCGCAGCACCAAAGGATAAACATAAGGCTGCCACTTCGTCTTATAATATTAATGAGGTCACACCATCACACAAGAAAAGCAGGATAAACTGTAAGTCACTACCTTTTTTTACTTCTCATCAGGTTGTACGCATTAATCTGTCGGTATTTTACTTTTTATTTAACCTCCCCTCTCCATGCTTTGCTTCCAGCAGTTGACGCTGATGACGATGTTACACCAAAAATCACAAAATTGCACCAATAAACCGAAGACTCCAAATGTTGGGCTGACAGCCTAATAGGCGGCATCCTCATGTTCAACGATGAGACTGACCCGCCTGAAGATGCTGTTGTATTTGCTCAGATATCACCATTCAAACCAACCCCCGTATCTACCCTACACACATCTTATGCTGATTCTCATTGGACTGATGGTAGATTACACATTCATCCACTACCAGACGTTCTACTCGCGATTGACTCATATCTTCGGAACCACCCACCAAGTGAATTTAGCTGGTATGACATATCACCTTTTTTATGTTTCAATAATTTGTTGTTTTATTTCCATTTCTCCTGACCCTACCTCTACTATCACAGCCCGTGGATTACACATGCCATTCCCCGTTATTGCTCTCTGACTGGTAACACTATAGTCGACCAGTTGTATGGATCCAAGCTTCTTGACCACGAAGCTTGCTGTCTCATATTCCGTCGTTTGAATCAGATTGACAACAAATCGCTATACCCTGGATCCACCCCCAAATGGCGCCGTTACATTGAAGCTGATTTCTTGGTATGACATACTTGTTGTTCTATTTCGCTTCAAAATATTAGTTCCAACTAACCATCACTTTTTTCTATTGCTAAAGACTGCTGTACTCGCTGGAGACAATGTATGGGACATGGTATCTGTCCAGAAACAATTCATCCTAGAAGATATAAGCCAACAACTGCCGAACACGCGCCTAGTATGTATCTTAACTTAAAACGTTCCACTCCTGCATACGAACGAAAATTGTTTAACATTTTCATTCTTTCAGTTCATTATCCCAGCTTACCTTCAGTCTGGATGGAGTGTGTATTGTTGGGACATGAAGAGGAAGATCATCCACATGTGCGACACTGGCCTATGCTTGTTCTTACACTCCAAAAAGCCAGCCACCTAATTATTGCTGAAAAGCTTCATGATGCCCTCTTCACCTGTTTGAACAAGTTTTTCAAATCATGGCATGTTGACGCAGCAAATTGGAAGAAAAACTTCCAGTTTCTTTCGGCCACATTGTTTGACCACAACGAGAGTGGCGTCTGTATGATTCACATGGCTCGTTACTTTAACGGCATCGGTCTTGCTACAGAGCTTGACAATGTAAGACAACTCTCTCTACTATATTCTATAAATTCATATATTCATCATCATGTTCAAATCCCACCTGTCTCATTGCAAAACTCAAGAAACACTTGTTCATCAGAAGAAACTCATGGCGGCCGAGTTACTCTAGTTAGATGGCAACCTCTCCACCCTCCCTGCAACGCTCAAAAAAAATCTTCCTAGTATAAGGAAGAATAGTTCTCTGAACCAGTATTCCGTGATGTACGCACATCATCTATATCTGAATTCCATATTAAGTTTAATATTTCAGCACTTTTTTTTACCGAACAATGTAACGGATATTCGAATCTACCCCCTGTTTTAATGATTTACTACTACTACTACTACTATTATTATTATTATTATTATTATTATTATTATTATTATTATTATTATTATTATTATTCCACTATCTTAGTCCTATCTTCAAAATACGCCTTTTTTTAATCTCATACTTTTATGTATCTTTTTCACAGAGACGCTAGTAAGCTTGCCACAAAACTACAATAATTTTTGTTTTCCATTGGTGAAATATCAGGTTTACCACTTTACCCTGTATCATTCTGAAGTCTCTCCACCATGTCCTTTCAGACCCCCACCAGGAAACCACCCTTGTTACTACCAATCAGCACCCAACACCACATCCTCACCTCACTCACCTCCGCCCACTCAGCCACTCAAACCACCTACCCCCAAGTCGTCCCACAACTTCGGCCTTACAGATCTGCCATTGCCCACTTCTCCTCATTTCTCCTCTCCTCTCAGATCTTCATTCGTTCTGCCCTTCCCCTGTCCCCTCTAATATACAACAGTCAGTCACTACCTTGATCATACCATTACTGAACGAATCCTCCTGTTGGAGCGCAGGCCCCCTCATCCAAGATGTCTCTTGATCTACCAATCGGTTAAAGATTGCTAACATTGGCAGACCACCTCCAGCCCCTTGTGAGTCCCCTAACTTTCTCCCTACATGCCAATCATGTGTTTTATCAAAATAATTTATGTATTGTTTATTTCAGGCCTTTGCAAAATTATTACTTTTGCAAGTCCCACTATTCTGGTATTTCTTCTTATTTTTTTGTTTACTCAAAATAAAATGACTTCTTTTCCGATCAGGAATGCTGACCATACAATAACTTGCGTGCCCCAAGGAACAACTTGTTCAATTTTAGATTTCCGAAGCATACAAGTTAACACTCTAAATTTGTAAAATAATAACCCCTCGTTCTCAAGACATAAATCATAAACCGTGTCAAAATCTATAAAGTTTCATCAGCCTTAGATAGAGAAAAATATCAACATCTACAGCCAATATATATGTTAATATGCCTATCATTTTCAATTTTTTGCGGATGTTGATATTTTTACTTGTAAACTTGGACAATTGTTTCAAATTACGTATTGAAGAAATTGCGGCAAATCTATTGGATATTGCACTATATGTGTAAAGAAGCAATGAAATATTAATAATGTTTTAAAGACACTTTTATTCACTCAACACATGTCATTTCCATTTTTTGAATCCAAATATTAACAATACACCTCCTTCTTAAATCACAACCCTAAAAGACTGTCCTCTGTCAAAATCTCTGAACATTTGGCCAAAATAAATCAACGACTTAGGTGGTATGTTATGAAACTTTATTTGTCCACAAAGGGGGTCTCTTTGCAAAGTAAGGAGTACAGCCTTCAAAGGTTTCAAAATTATGTCTGCAGATTTTTTTTGTGAACCAGAGTAGGTTTATTAGTATTTAACAAACCCAAACCAGGACCCACCCACCCTTAGATGTTACAAGCCAAATCTTCTTCCCACCCAGATAAGCACTCCACATATGCAGCCATGTCTAAATGTTGCAGTTTGTCCACATGTCATCATACCTAAGTACCATGATAAAGCCTGTTACATATTCAGGCGCAAAATAATACACACATATCTTCTACATAATTGTTCCCCTAACCCATTGTAATCTAGACTTCAAGAGCAAGGACGCCTTTAGGCGGGTATCCTTTGTTCCCTTTCATTCCCAGAACCCTCTGCAGGACATTGGCCTTCAGTTGTTTATTCCACTCCTACCACAAGTCAAGATTCGATATATTAAATTTCTAGCCGCTTATATCATATATATGATATAATAACCATAGGTAATAACTATTTTTTTCAAAAAGACAGGCAAGTAGGGGGAAGAACTTGCCTTTGATCTCCCTTTCACCAGCGATTTCTCGTCGAAGTATGTGAAATAGTGCACCATGTCAAACGCACATTCGTCACTGTGAAAACGTAACCAGTTATTAATAAAAGAAAGTATTCATAAGCACAACAAAATAGTAGTGAAAAATTAACTTACATGTCTGCTGGCCCATGAAGTTCCTGGTGACACTTGTATGTAAACTTCTCGGGCACCACTTCCCAGCCCTTACTGAACTCTCTTGCACACTTCGCTAAACCAGTAATCAACTTCTCACAAATGCCACTATGTTTTTCCAGCAGGCGTTCCTCTCCAATGCATGAATCCCTTGGATCAAGCACATGCACAATGCATTCGCTCATGTCAATAGCATACAATGTCCAGTATTGCTCTCTATCCCTTCTCGGTGCCATTATCTGAAATAACCAGTCACACAACTTACTTCATATCAAAACTAATATTCCAACTACAAACTTCTGTTTGCAAGTACAAACAATCTACTTACCATCCTCCAGCACCGCAGATCATACCCCCAAACCTCACTTGTGAACATTTCTTTCACCTTTGAATTAGCAAGATAATTTTTGTCATAGACCACCAGCTCCTAAACAGATATTGAATTGTCATTACTAGCAAGTAATCGACTATCACTAATCAGTTATTGTCCCACAGATTATAATAACTCACCGCCCAGAGAGGTAGCAAGATGTGCCTCCAACGGTTTCGTTGTGCAGGTGTCATCCAAGTCAGCTCAACCACCCACATCATCCTTATCACCACAACAAATCCTCTGTAATTCAGTCCACATGGACTACTAAACTGATCTACAAATTCGTCCCCAGTCATCTCCAGCAAATCTGGTTCCTCATGCTTGAACCAAGTGGTACAACCACAGTTTTAACCAGTCTTAGTACATCTAACATGCTACTTTCTAATACATGTTAAAGAATCAAACTTAGTTCCTCAGAGCTTACCGAGGACGCGTACCCCCGAATGAATGCCTCATGTTCCGCAACCCCAGGTTGGCCACTGCGTTCCTTATCTCCTCGTAGCATTGCCCTAGTAAAAAAGGCGAGATGGCAAAACCAACTTTCTTCCTACGTTGTCTCGCATATACGCATGGCCTTTTTGCCGGCTGGAAAGCTATTTCCTCCTCTCCTGTCATATCAGAAGCCAGCCTTTTCTTCTGCCTATGCGCCCCGTCATCTGTCTGGGCTACAAACTGTCCTTCATCATATGTCAGGAAGTTCAAATCTGGTATTTCAACTGTTGCATTGAGATGTCAGTACATTACATACATGAACCATAATTCATGCTACTACCATATAAACTACAAACACCGGTTTAACAATTTTTTTACCATTTATTCTTTGTGTTAAATATGCTTGCGCAAAGACGGTCATTGGAACAAATACCCCCTTCCTTTCACAACACTCATCAATTCCCAACTTGTTCCTTGGTAATTTTTTAAGAGGTCCCATAGAATAATCGGAAAAACCACCCTTGTCGTCTCCTATGTATTTCAAATTAATTAAGTTGGACTCATCAACTATTGAATGTAATTACATTATAGTAATTTGTCTGTCATCATCACACAACTTACCAAGTAAGCTATTTCCAGCGCAATCATCCACTTTCTCCTTCCCTTTACTTTCCTTCACTAAAGTAGCAGACTCTGTCCGCCATAGAATAAATTTAAATGATTAAGTTCGATTTGTGAAATTACCCATGCTATACCAGAACACAAAACTATGGTTCATTGTTTAGCTGGACACCTATTCCATATATGAATAGAGACACCTCTAACAACCGCCCATTACATTATTTGTGATGTAAAGTTTTTCATACCTGCCACACTGTTGTCTTTTGAAGCACCGATCCCTTTCAATAACTGCATGCTTTCTGTCTTCAAACCTGTCAAACATTCCGCAACTTGCTTATGTCCTTTTTAATGCAGCTGTAATTATACATTTTTCTTTACCTTCAATCAACATATTTCCACAGCTCCTCAAATAACTAATGTTATTTTTCTTCTTCTCCAGTCCGATGTTTATGATGCACTCAAACAACTTGCTGAAATCTTCAACAACCCTACTCTTCTCGTTATGTAAGTAATTTTCCCTAATCATCCTGGCCATATCTGTATTAGCCCCTCCTACTGCTAATAGCATATCGTGTAAATCCATGCTATGATTTGTACCCTCCAACGCCATTCTTTCCGCATGTGCAGTGAACAATGGCAACACCTGAGAGTTGTAAACAGACCAATCAGACCATTTATGCTTAACCATTACTCTATTGATAGCCAGTTTATTTATTACTTACACTTGTTGTCATTTCCACAATATCCGCTTCTCCTTCTTTGTAATCCAAGTCCGGCACGATTTTCTTTGGCTGAATACATAATAGCTTAACTGTTAGACATTATATAACAGTTTTTTTCAATGTTACACACTATATACCCAATGAATAATAGTTCTTACGAATGGCAACCCCACAATTTTTGTTTAGTTTCTTACAAACTAAGCAATATAATTTCAACGAAATACTGAAAACAATAATTGCTGTTCTATCATCCAAATTAATCATATTTCCTTAATGTATCACAACAGGAAGTCTTTTTTTCTATGCCATGTATTATTACCGATAAGTAATCTGTTCCACGGAACTTATAAACTAGTCAGAATCAGATCCATTCTTCCCACATCAACTTTAAGTCTTCCTCACGTCTATATCTACGTCTATGTTATATCGCTCAACTGAGTTTTATATAAAACTAGTATAGAACTAACATTTTTTTATAACTATAGTTTAATCACAATTAGGTCTAATTTATCACCCAATTACCAAATACCTTCAGCATTCCATATGTTGTTAAGCCATCCACCTTTGAACTATTATAGTTCACAAGTGCTTCCAGCAAGCTAGCATTGTAGTATTTGATCCGTGGCTCCGCTCTTTCATCAAGCTTTAGGAAACCTACGTCAACTGAGTCGAAGAATAGCACCTACACTCAGACCCAAAAAACATCAGTGTATTCAACTTATAGCAATTTTTGTTGGTTGTCATATATAAGAAATTAGCTATTCTCACCATGAGTACTAATTGGCAACCATAAACGCACGCTGTTTTCATGTATTGTCTTGCCCTGGCTTTTGTCGCACCAACAAGTATTTCATCAAGAGTGTACTTGCCCCAGTTAAAATCTGTCAAATCTTCATGCTCCAGCACTAATTGGCAAGCAGAATGAGTAACTTGATTTAGGTGTTCCCTAGGACCTAAAAATGATGTCACGTAAAGCATTGCAAACGCCCTCTAAAACCTGATTTTTTCTGCCGGTATCTTCAGAAGTTCATCCACTTTTATTGGCACATATGTTTCAGGAAGTTTCATAAGCCTCCTTACTGACTTTATATCATCTACTTCAGCAGGTCTTGAGCACACTTGTATTTCATTCGAACCACCTTTCCTTGTTCCAAGTATCCTACAACACACATCTGCATTCAAATCAATAGTTCTCTGACCCACAGTGTCCAATGATAAACATGATTGCTCAGGGATCACACTCATCAGCAGCTGCATTGCCTGCTCTTTATGTTTCTTTGGAAAAGTATCAATGTCAAGAACCCCATACAGACCCATGGATCTGACTGCTGCCTTCTTGTCTTCCCCCCAACCTTGCATTGCAACTTTCAGTTTTTTAGGAGTGTAGCAAGTGTTAATTTTCCATTCTGGAACAACCCCTAGATCTTCATACTTCCTTGTGGGAGAATGCTCTGCAACTGGGCATATGCTGCTAGTGAAGGAAATATGCCCTAGAGGCAATAATAAAGTTATTATTTATTTCCTCATATCATGATAAATGTTTATTATTCATGCTAGAATTGTATTAACCGGAAACATAATACATGTGTGAATACATAGACAAAACTATAGTCACTAGTATGCCTCTACTTGACTAGCTCATTAATCAAAGATGGTTATGTTTCCTAACCATAGACATGTGTTGTCATTTGATTAGTGGGATCACATCATTAAGAGAATGATGTGATTGACATGACCCATTCCGTTAGCCTAGCACTTGATCGTTTAGTATACAGCTATTGCTTTCTTCATGACTTATACAAAGTTCCTGCAACTATGAGATTGTGCAACTCCCGTTTATCGGAAGAACACTTTGTGTGCTACCAAACGTCACAACGTAACTGGGTGATTATAAAGGTGCTCTACAGGTGTTTCCGAAGGTACATGTTGGGTTGGCATAATTCGAGATTAGGATTTGTCACTCCGACTGTCGGAGAGGTATCTCTGGGCCCTCTCGGTAATACTCATCACCTAAGCCTTGCAAGCATGTAACTAATGAGTTAGTTATGAGATGATGTATTACGGAACGAGTAAAGAGACTTGCCGGTAACGAGATTGAACTAGGTATTGGATACCGACGATCAAATCTCGGGCAAGTAACATACCGATGACAAAGGGAACAATGTATGTTGTTATGCGGTTTGACCGATAAAGATCTTCGTAGAATATGTAGGAACCAATATGGGCATCCAGGTCCCGCTATTGGTTATTGACCGAGAATGGTTCCAGGTCATGTCTACATAGTTCTCGAACCCGTAGGGTCTGCACGCTTAATGTTACGATGACAGTTTTATTATGAGTTTATAAGTTTTGATGTACAAAAGTTTGTTCGGAGTCCCGGATGTGATCACGGACATGACGAGGAGTCTCAAAATGGTCGAGACATAAAGATTGATATATTGGACGACTATATTCGGACACCGGAAGTGTTCCGGGTGATTTCGGAGAAAACCGGAGTGCCGGGGGGGGGTTACCGGAACCCCCCGGGAGAGTATTGGGCCTATGGGTCTTAGGGGAAAGGAGAGAGGGGCGGCCAGCATGGTCCGCACCCCCCCTCCCCCCTCTGGTCCGAATTGGACTAGGAGGGGGGCGGCGCCCCCCCTTTCCTTCCCCCTCTCCCCCTTCCTTCCTCCTCCTAGTAGAAGTAGGAAAGGAGGAGTCCTACTCCTACTAGGAGGAGGATTCCTCCTCCCTTGGCGCGCCTAAACGGGCCAGCCGGCCTCCCCCCTTGCTCCTTTATATACGGGGGCGGGGGGGGGTGGGGCACCCCATAGACACACAAGTTGATCTATGGATCGTTCCTTAGCCGTGTGCAGTGCCCCCCTCCACCATATTCCACCTCGGTCATATCGTCGCGGAGTTTAGGCGAAGCCCTGCGTCGGTAGAACATCATCATCGTCACCAAGCCGTCGTGCTGACGTAACTCATCTCCGGAGCTCGGCTGGATCGGAGGCCGGAGATCGTCATCGAGCTGAACGTGTGCTGAACTCGGAGGCTTCGTACGTTCGGTGCTTGGATCGGTCGGATCGTGAAGACGTACGACTACATCAACCGCGTTGTGCTAACGCTTCCGCTTACGGTCTATGAGGGTACGTGGATGAACACTCTCCCCTCTCGTTGCTATGCCATCATCATGATCTTGCGTGTGCGTAGGAATTTTTTTGAAATTACTACGTTCCCCAACAGTGGTATCCGAGCCAGGTTTTATGCGTTGATGTTATATGCACGAGTAGAACACAAGTGAGTTGTGGGCGATACAAGTCATACTGCTTACCAGCATGTCATACTTTGGTTCGGCGGTATTGCGAGATGAAGCGGTCCGGACCGACATTACGCGTACGCTTACGCGAGACTGGTTTCACCGTTACGAGCACTCGTGCTTAAAGGTGACTGGCGGGTGTCTGTCTCTCTCACTTTAGCTGAATCGAGTGTGGCTACGCCCGGTCCTTGTGAAGGTTAAAACAGCACCAACTTGACGAACTATCGTTGTGGTTTTTGATGCGTAGGTAAGAACGGTTCTTGCTAAGCCCGTAGCAGCCACGTAAAATTTGCAACAACAAAGTAGAGGACGTCTAACTTGTTTTTGCAGGGCATGTTGTGATGTGATATGGTCAAGACGTGATGCTATATTTTATTGTATGAGATGATCATGTTTTGTAACCGAAGTTATCGGCAACTAGCAGGAGCCATATGGTTGTCGCTTTATTGTATGAAATGCAAACACCCTGTAATTGCTTTACTTTATCACTAAGCGGTAGCGATAGTCGTAGAAGCAATAGATGGCGTAAACGACAACGATGCTACGATGGAGATCAAGGTGTCGCGCTGGTGACGATGGTGATCACGACGGTGCTTCGGAGATGGAGATCACAAGCACAAGATGATGATGGCCATATCATATCACTTATATTGATTGCATGTGATGTTTATCCTTTATGCATCTTATCTTGCTTTGATTGACGGTAGCATTTTAAGATGATCTCTCACTAAAATTATCAAGAAGTGTTCTCCCTGAGTATGCACCGTTGCCAAAGTTCGTCATGCCGAGACACCACGTGATGATCGGGTGTGATATGCTCTACGTCCATCTACAACGGGTGCAAGCCAGTTTTGCACACACGGAATACTCAGGTTAAACTTGACGAGCCTAGCATATGCAGATATGGCCTCGGAACACGGAGACCGAAAGGTCGAGCGTGAATCATATAGTAGATATGATCAACATAGTGATGTTCACCATTGAAAACTACTCCATCTCACGTGATGATCGGTTATGGTTTAGTTGATTTGGATCACATGATCACTTAGATGACTAGAGAGATGTCTGTCTAAGTGGGAGTTCTTAAGTAATATGATTAATTGAACTTAAAATTATCATGAACTTAGTACCTGATAGTATCTTGCTTGTCTATGTTTGTTTGTAGATAGATGGCTCATGATGTTGTTCCGTTCAATTTTAATGCGTTCCTTGAGAAAGCAAAGTTGAAAGATGATGGTAGCAATTACATGGATTGGGTCCGTAACCTGAGGATTATCTTCATTGCTGCACAGAAAAGTTACGTCCTGGAAGCACCGCTGGGTGCCAGGCCTGCTGCTGATGCAACTGACGACGTTAAGAACGTCTGGCAGAGCAAAGCTGATGACTACTCTATAGTTCAGTGTGCCATGCTTTACGGCTTAGAACCGGGTCTTCAACGATGTTTTGAACGTCATGGAGCATATGAGATGTTCCAGGAGTTGAAGTTAATATTTCAAGCAAATGCCCGGATTGAGAGATATGAAGTCTCCAATAAGTTCTATAGCCGCAAGATGGAGGAGAATAGTTCTGTCAGTGAACACATACTCAGAATGTCTGGGTATAATAATCACTTGATTCAACTGGGAGTTAATCTTCCTGATGATAGTGTCATTGACAGAATTCTCCAATCACTGCCACCAAGCTACAAGAGCTTTGTGATGAACTATAATATGCAAGGGATGAAAAAGACTATTCCCGAGCTCTTCGCAATGCTAAAAGCCGCAGAGGTAGAAATCAAGAAGGAGCATCAAGTGTTGATGGTCAACAAGACCACTAGTTTCACGAAAAAGGGCAAAGGGAAGAAGAAGGGGAACTTCAAAAAGAACGGCAAGCAAGTTGCTGCTCAAGAGAAGAAACCCAAGTCTGGACCTAAGCCTGAAACTGAGTGCTTCTACTGCAAGCAGACTGGTCACTGGAAGCGGAACTGCCCCAAGTATTTGGCGGATAAGAAGGATGGCAAAGTGAACAAAGGTATATGTGATATACATGTTATTGATGTGTACCTAACTAGAGCTCGTAGTAGCACCTGGGTATTTGATATTGGTTCTGTTGCTAATATTTGCAACTCGAAATAGGGACTACGGAATAAGCAAGCACTGGCCAAGGACGAGGTGACGATGCGCGTAGGAAACGGTTCCAAAGTCGATGTGATCGCGGTCGGCACGCTACCTCTACATCTACCTTCGGGATTAGTTTTAGACCTGAATAATTGTTATTTGGTGCCAGCGTTGAGCATGAACATTATATCTGGATCTTGTTTAATGCGAGACAGTTATTCATTTAAATCAGAGAATAATGGTTGTTCTATTTATATGAGTAATATCTTTTATGGTCATGAACCCTTGAAGAGTGGTCTATTTTTATTGAATCTCGATAGTAGTGATACACATATTCATAATGTTGAAGCCAAAAGATGCAGAGTCGATAATGATAGTGCAACTTATTTGTGGCACTGCCGTTTAGGTCATATCGGTATAAAACGCATGAAGAAACTTCATACTGATGGACTTCTGGAATCACTTGATTATGAATCACTTGGTACTTGTGAACCGTGCCTCATGGGCAAGATGACTAAAACACCGTTCTCCGGAACTATGGAGAGAGCAACAGATTTGTTGGAAATCATACATACAGATGTATGTGGTCCGATGAATGTTGAGGCTCGTGGCGGATATCGTTATTTTCTCACCTTCACAGATGATTTGAGCAGATATGGGTATATCTACTTAATGAAGCACAAGTCTGAAACATTTGAAAAGTTCAAAGAATTTCAGAGTGAAGTGGAAAATCATCGTAACAAGAAAATAAAGTATCTACGATCTGATCGTGGAGGAGAATATTTGAGTTACGAGTTTGGTTTACATTTGAAACAATGCGGAATAGTTTCGCAACTCACGTCACCCGGAACACCACAACGAAATGGTGTGTCCGAACGTTGTAATCGTACTTTACTTGATATGGTGCGATCTATGATGTCTCTTACCGATTTACCACTATCGTTTTGGGGTTATGCTTTAGAGACGGCCGCATTCACGTTAAATAGGGCACCATCAAAATCCATTGAGACGACGCCTTATGAACTGTGGTTTGGCAAGAAACCAAAGTTGTCGTTTCTTAAAGTTTGGGGCTGCGATGCTTATGTAAAGAAACTTCAACCAGATAAGCTCGAACCCAAATCGGAGAAATGTGTCTTCATAGGATACCCAAAAGAGACTTTTGGGTACACCTTCTATCACAGATCCGAAGGCAAGACATTCGTTGCTAAGAATGGATCCTTTCTAGAGAAGGAGTTTCTCTCGAAAGAAGTGAGTGGGAGGAAAGTAGAACTTGATGAGATAACTGTATCTACTCCCTTATTGGAAAGTAGTTCATCACGAGAACCGGTTCCTGTGACGACTACACCAATTAGTGAGGAAGCTAATGATATTGATCATGAAACTTCAGATCAAGTTTCTGCTGAACCTCGTAGGTCTACCAGAGTAAGATCCGCACCAGAGTGGTACGGTAATCCTATTCTGGAAGTCATGTTACTTGACCATGCTGAACCTACGAACTATGAGGAAGCGATGATGAGCCCAGATTCCGCAAAATGGCTAGAGGCCATGAAATCTGAGATGGGATCCATGTATGAAAACAAAGTATGGACTTTCGTTGACTTGCCCGATGATCGGCAAGCCATTGAGAATAAATGGATCTTTAAGAAGAAGACTGACGTTGATGGTAATGTAACTGTCTATAAAGCTCGACTTGTTGCGAAAGGTTTTCGACAAGTTCAAGGGGTTGACTACGATGAGACTTTCTCACCCGTAGCGATGCTTAAGTCTGTCCGAATCATGTTAGCTATTGCTGCATTTCATGATTATGAAATTTGGCAAATGGATGTCAAGACTGCATTCTTGAATGGATTTCTAGAAGAAGAGTTGTATATGATGCAGCCGGAAGGTTTTGTTGATCCAAAAGGTGCTAACAAAGTATGCAAGCTCCAGCGTTCCATTTATGGACTGGTGCAAGCATCTCGGAGTTGGAATAAACGCTTTGATAGTGTGATCAAAGCATATGGTTTTATACAGACTTTTGGAGAAGCCTGTATTTACAAGAAAGTGAGTGGGAGCTCTGTAGCATTTCTAGTTTTATATGTAGATGACATATTATTAATTGGAAATGATATAGAATTTCTGGATAGCATAAAGGGATACTTGAATAAAAGTTTTTCAATGAAAGACCTCGGTGAAGCTGCTTACATATTGGGCAACAAGATCTATAGAGATAGATCAAGACACTTAATAGGACTTTCACAAAGCACAAACCTTGACAAAATTTTGAAAAAGTTCAAAATGGATCAGGCAAAGAAAGGATTCTTGCCTGTGCTACCAGTTGTGAAGTTGAGTCAAACTCAGTGCCCAACCACAGCAGAAGATAGAGAGAAAATGAAAAATGTTCCCTATGCTTTAGCCATAGGCTCTATCATGTATGCAATGCTGTGTACCAGACCTGACGTATGCTTAGCAATAAGCTTGGCAGGAAGGTACCAAAGTAATCCAGGAGTGGATCACTGGACAGCGGTCAAGAACATCCTGAAATACCTGAAAAGGACTAAGGATATGTTTCTCGTATATGGAGGTGACAAAGAGCTAGTCGTAAATGGTTACGTCGATGCAAGCTTTGACACTGATCCAGACGATTCTAAATCGCAAACCGGATACGTGTTTTTATTAAACGGTGGAGCTGTAAGTTGGTGCAATTCTAAACAAAGCGTCGTGGCGGGATCTACATGTGAAGCGGAGTACATAGCTGCTTCGGAAGCAGCGAATGAAGGAGTCTGGATGAAGGAGTTCATTTCCGATCTAGGTATCATACCTAGTGCATCGGGACCAATGAAGATCTTCTGTGACAATACTGGTGCAATTGCCTTGGCAAAGGAATTCTGATTTCACAAGAGGACCAAGCACATCAAGAGACGCTTCAATTCCATTCGAGACCAAGTCCAAGTGGGAGACATAGAGATTTGCAAGATACATACGGATCTGAATGTTGCAGACCCGTTGACTAAGCCTCTCTCACGAGCAAAACATGATCAGCACCAAGACTCCATGGGTGTTAGAATCATTACTATGTAATCCAGATTATTGACTCTAGTGCAAGTGGGAGACTGAAGGAGATATGCCCTAGAGGCAATAATAAAGTTATTATTTATTTCCTCATATCATGATAAATGTTTATTATTCATGCTAGAATTGTATTAACCGGAAACATAATACATGTGTGAATACATAGACAAAACTATAGTCACTAGTATGCCTCTACTTGACTAGCTCATTAATCAAAGATGGTTATGTTTCCTAACCATAGACATGTGTTGTCATTTGATTAGTGGGATCACATCATTAAGAGAATGATGTGATTGACATGACCCATTCCGTTAGCCTAGCACTTGATCGTTTAGTATACTGCTATTGCTTTCTTCATGACTTATACAAAGTTCCTGCAACTATGAGATTGTGCAACTCCCGTTTACCGGAAGTACACTTTGTGTGCTACCAAACGTCACAACGTAACTGGGTGATTATAAAGGTGCTCTACAGGTATTTCCGAAGGTACATGTTGGGTTCGCATAATTCAAGATTAGGATTTGTCACTCCGATTGTCGGATAGGTGTCTTTGGGCCCTCTCGGTAATACTCATCACCTAAGCCTTGCAAGCATGTAACTAATGAGTTAGTTATGAGATGATGTATTACGGAACGAGTAAAGAGACTTGCCGGTAACGAGATTGAACTAGGTATTGGATACCGACAATCAAATCTCGGGCAACTAACATACCGATGACAAAGGGAACAACATATGTTGTTATGCGGTTTGACCGATAAAGATCTTCGTAGAATATGTAGGAACCAATATGGGCATCCAGGTCCCGCTATTGGTTATTGACCGAGAATGGTTCTAGGTCATGTGTACATAGTTCTCGAACCCGTAGGGTCTGCACGCTTAACGTTACGATGACAGTTTTATTATGAGTTTATAAGTTTTGATGTACCGAAGTTTGTTCGGAGTCCCGGATGTGATCACGGACATGACGAGGAGTCTCGAAATGGTCGAGACATAAAGATTGATATTATTGGACGACTATATTCGGACACCGGAAGTGTTCCGGGTGATTTCGGAGAAAACCGGAGTGCCGGGGGGGTTACCGGAACCCCCCGGGAGAGTATTGGGCTTATGGGTCTTAGGGGAAAGGAGAGAGGGGCGGCCAGCATGGGTCGCGCGCCCCCTCCCCCCTCTGGTCTGAATTGGACTAGGAGGGGGGGCGGCGCCCCCCCTTTCCTTCCCCCTCTCCCCCTTCCTTCCTCCTCCTAGTAGAAGTAGGAAAGGAGGAGTCCTACTCCTACTAGGAGGAGGATTCCTCCTCCCTTGGCGCGCCCAAAGGGGTCGGCCGGCCTCCCCCCTTGCTCCTTTATATACGGATCGTTCCTTAGCCGTGTGCGGTGCCCCCCTCCACCATATTCCACCTCGGTCATATTGTCGCGGAGTTTAGGCGAAGCCCTGCGCCGGTAGAACATCATCATCGTCACCACGCCGTCGTGCTGACATAACTCATCTTCGGAGCTCGGCTGGATCGGAGGCCGGAGATCGTCATCGAGCTGAACGTGTGCTGAACTCGAAGGCTCCGTACGTTCGGTGCTTGGATCGGTCGGATCGTGAAGACGTACGACTACATCAACCGCGTTGTGCTAACGCTTCCGCTTACGGTCTACGAGGGTACATGGACGAACACTCTCCCCTCTCGTTGCTATGCCATCACCATGATCTTGTGTGTGCGTAGGAATTTTTTTGAAATTACTACGTTCCCCAACAGCTAGATCCAGTTTCCCAATCAGACAAGAACCTATGCTTAGGCAGCCTACCCGTACCAACCCCTCTTTCTGGTGACATCTGCAATAAAGTTCAAAGTCAGTACAGTACCATGGTTTTCATTTACTGTACTTGCCAGATCGAATCATATCACATCCTCCCTCAACCTCCCCCCCACCCCCAGCCATCTATGGAAATAAAGTAGAACCTAAAAGAAGAAATCTCCCTTTCAAAAAAGGGTGTGCTCGGAGGAATCCAAGTGCATATATACCCCAGAACAAAATACTCTAGTACAGCATAGTACTTTCAGGCACCATCACCAAATTGAACACCACCAGTACAGGCCCCACACACACCATATGAACCAGCAACTAGAACAAAAACTCAGACACAGACCCAGATTCATTAAAGAGGAAACAAAGCTTTGACCAGGAAATGTTCGAACCAGCTCACTGGTCCATCCTGGTCAAAGAGCTTCGTAGGGATAGAAAGAACCTAATCCAAATCGAACCAGAGATAGAAAACTGCTTCTAAATGTTTTTTCTATTGGATATTACCTCTAGGTCTTGTACTTCCATGGACAGGTCGTCTGTTCTTCACGTTTTGCTCTCTCTCTGGTTCAGAGCATATTTCATACAAGACGAGCTAGAGGAGAGGCGAGGGAGAGCAGAGAGACCCAAATGAATTAACTCTACCTCCTCTACCACCCAGTTGCCACCTTTGTATTAACTAGATGACCTGTCGCGCCATTTGGCGCGCGAGACAAATTTGAAGCAAGAACTAAAAGAGTACTTTTTTTTTGGTAGCAGACAATGTTGATGTATACTCTTTTGCAATGTGTCGTGGATCTGCATAAAAATATTTTTTTCCTCATTTGTAATGTATGAAACTAATAAAATTGACACAAAAGCCCAACTGAAACGAAGAACAAAATGCAAATGTTTGAGTTTGCAATTAGAAGATTCAAGTAGCTATATACGCAGGTGGACAATAAAATGCACGAAAGACATGATAATATAGAGCATTGTGTCCAGGAGCATTTCTAATTGATAGTGGTCAATTACATCATATACTCCCTCCGTCCGAAAAAGCTTGTCCCAACACGGATGCATCAAAGGCATATTTCTGTGTAATCAAAAGATGGATGAAAGTTTTTCATGTTGTTCACAAGTCCCTTGGCTTCACTCGTCCAGTGGTCATTGGTGTGGGTGTTGTATGAAACAATGCCCCTTGCATCTGTTTGTCCATGCACCCTGTAACATGAGAACTATTTGCTAAAGAAACAAAAAGATTAATGCTTCTCCTAACTACCAACTATATTATGACATGTCTAAGTACCTTTTCGGAAGAAAACCTGATCCAAGTCGTCAAGGTACTGGCGAATGAAATCATTGGGGTATTGGAAAAAAGTGGTATTCTCAGCAAAAAGCATTCCTCGAAGTGAGATATATTTGGTCAACTACTTGCAAGATTCCACCTTATACCTTCTCTTATACGTCCTTTCAATTTATTTGCTTTGAAACCAAACATATACTGGATGAATTATGAGAACTAACCAGAACTCTTATACTGCCAGATTGTAATACTACAATAAGCCGGGATGAAAATACAAAGCCCCAGATTTGACAGAACACCAATAGAACTATGCACAAACCAAAAATGAATGATACACCATGTTACAAAAGTATATCAAAAGTATTGCCCAATTTCACATTTCACGTCATTTTATATAGAACATAACCAGAGGCACACAAGATGCGCTGCATAATGGCAGCCAGCTAATCCAACATCATGTAACTGAATCCATTGGAGTGCCAGTTCCAAACAGTATTACATGCATTAGGAGACAGGTGAACTATTGACTGGAAAACTTTATTTGCCTGGCAAACTGTAGCAAAAGAAAGCTTAATAAAAGGAGAACGTATGCTAAAAAGAAATTTTCTAGCCTATGGTTTGTAAAAGAGCAGGAGAATGAACATGACTTCCTAGGGTAAACTAAATTATTTTAATTGAGCAAAGAAAAGAGTAGCAGGATTTGTATATACATGTCCGACCTAGACTAAATTTTGCATCATGATGGTTTCCATCAAGCTAGAAAAAGAGAAAGCAGACAATTTACGTACTCAGTCCAAAATCACCTTGAGAGTGTCATTAGTACAAAGCAGAAGATTTTCAGGATGATATAAGGAAGAAGATAAATGGTATGGACCCACTTTTCTTCCCATAGAGCACATCAGTAAGCAGCACCCCACAATACCTTCAGATCGTGGTGATAAACGCCTCTGCTATGGCAGTAGCTGACAATGTTGATCAGCTGCTAGAAATATTTCCTTGCATCATCGTCCTCTTTCAGCCTCTTGTGTGAAGCCTAGACACGGATAATGACAAAATTAAGCATATAGGCACACCATCGAACAACAAGAAACACAGCAAAATCGAGGGACGCTCGCGAGCATAGGTCCACATAGAAATTGCAAGTTTAAAAACAGCGATATATTCAAAAGAAGTACCTTGATAGGAGATTATACCTATTGCTAAACCACAACTTGACAACATTAATGTAAATATATACGACCAGTCATACTTCCATAATACAGAATCAAATAACATTAAAAAAAACATGCATCCCACAAAAAGTTTTAGCTTCAGAGCAGAATACTAATCTATCTTTGTCCTTGTACCCTTTTTCTTCTCCAAACTCGAGTGTGATGCCTTTCCTATTCATGTATCGTGTGCTTCTCCAATGACAATTTCTCTTTCGCAAACTATGTAGCCACTGTTTATTACCTCTCTCACCCTCTCTCAATCTTAGCTTTAACTTAAATTATTCAAGGACGACAACTGCTGAGAATGCAAAAACACAAACTGACTCGTACAGAACTATGGAGAACAATTTTTCAACAATTCAGAGCTCACAATTATCTGTATCCAAAGAATTTTATATGAACCTTGTGTCCATGGTCCAACGCCAAACAACAGGCCAACAGGGTAATATCATGTGTGAATTATGTTCTCTGAAACAAAGGAGAAACCGTAAAGATATTATCAACGATTATACCGCTTCAAGAAAATATCGGTGACGCTCCCCTGCATTTGGTAAAACAAATGTTAAGAACAAAGCACGTTAATGGCAGATTCATGTTAATGAAAATGAAAATAGTGTGTATTCCATATCAGGCAGCTTTGTTTTGTAACATTTTAACTCAACTTCAGTTTGACTTGATTGCCATTGATGGCTTTATTTATGAAGTCGGACATTGTGCCTTATCTCTAAAAAAAAAGAACTTCACACGCAAACTAACCTGAATGCAGATGCACCAACTGACCAATCCCATACAGATTTTAAATAAAAAAAATATTGTGATGATGCATTCTTTATCATCTATCAATAAAACAAAGAGCTGAAGAAAAGAAATTAAGTATGAACAAATCAGACCGGATTACAACATGATATATATTGAGTAAGCATGAAGTTCGATACAAACAAAAAAGAAAGATCATGAACAATGAAGTATATATCTGCTCAAATTTTTTATTCAAATGGCAAGCAAATAAATTTCTTTACTTAGGCTGGAGGCTTGCATGGAATATTTCTTTCTTGAATGCGGATCAAATCATCAATATGCCACAGACAGAAGGGAAACCAAATAGCAACGACGAACAATTCAGTTTGCGATTAAGGAAAAGAATTGCTGAATTTCAAAACTGAAAGAAGGAAGCACTAAGTTAGTTTCTGCAAAATAGGAAAATTTGTATTGTTCTAACACTAATAGATAACAGAACAAAATCTGTCCAATAGAAAATTAGGCTTGATGCACTCAATACGCTTTAAGGGGCAATAGTGTGGATGGCCTTAGGACTGCACAATCTCTAGGAAGCTATCTGTTTATGAACAGAGGTGGTATGAAACAGAGACATGGTCCATGATTTAATCTGTTGATACTAATTACAGCAACATGCACCTGGAGCAAGAGGGGGCACAATCTCGTGTTGTTGCTCTCAGAAAAGAGAACACTTTTGTATCGCTCAACATGGTGGCTCAAGTAGTATGTTCGACTGGTGGTGAGAAGGATGACCCCGGCTCCCAGCTCACTACACACCGAAAATTGGTAACTTATTTCTAGGATCAAACCATTTGGAAGCTCTGTATTATACAATAAAAAAAAACCGAAAACAAGTTTCACAATGGCAACCTAATTAAGAACATGCTCTCCTCAGTCACATAATCATTTAATGAAAAAAGAGAAAGGATCTAGAGCACATCACACAAGTCTACTGTGTCAGGAGCAGACAAGAACAAGGGACATTCATATTTCATCATCAATACCTCCTACACTATACACAGCCTGTACAAAATATAAAACTAAAAATGTTGTCAAACCAAAAGAAAACACACTGTAAAGAGATGTAAAAGGGACATGCTCGTTAAACTTTACAATCTCTTCCAAGGATTTTTTTATGAAAAGAAAATGTAATGGGTCTCATTGTCAAGAAACTCGTGATTCCCAATAACAGACCATGATACTAATTTCTGAAGTAACATAATACAGGCTGTACCTTCAAATGTTGCTTGTAGTCGCTTTCTTTTAGAATTTCCTTCATTGACCAGCTTATCCCTGAAAAGTTGGCAAGAAAATCAATTTCATGAGTGAATCTTGTGCAAACCAGGAAGAAACAGAATCAAGACACCAAAAGAGAAAACTGGGACAATCAACCCCCACCTTGTACATGACCTTGCGCTTCGCCGGTCCTGCAGAATAACAGCGTGCAATGAATGAATAGGAAGATTGATCTTAGCTGCACACACAAAAATATTTGTTGGAAGAACTTTTTGTAGGGTAGTGGATATTCTTGCTTAAAATTTAATGAGAGTGAACAAAATCTAGAAACAAAAAGTACATCACTAAGTTGCGTGTTTCCATGGAGCAGCCGCTGCTTCCCTTTGAGCCACCATAGCCACTGTTTGCACATGTGCAGGTTGCCTCTGTCAACAACTCTTATTATCCGCACCTTCCTAGTTCTGAAATTAACGGGATGGAGCACATAGTTTAAAGATTTAAGAGAATAGTAAACAACTGCAGGTTTCAAAGGTGTGGTAAATTTAAGTTGCAAATTTGCATATGTAGACACCCTATAATGTAAAGGATGGCAGTGCCAAAATAACTAAGATACATGCTCTTATTTTATACGCTTTAAAACTTGAGAACATGATTGCCGCGGCTTGCCACGGCTTGCCGCGGCATGTGTATTTTTGTGGGAAAACATGGTAATATGTGCAGAAGTAAAGAACAAATCGCGTGGATGCTTGTTGGCATGTATAAAATCATAAGAGCATGACGGGAGAACCATGATCATGAAATCAAAACAGATGGATTGCTAGTGCAAGAAGAGAGTTCAGTTATCATCTCAGCTCACCTGGGAAGAAACAGCAACTTCCATTTCCAAAAGAAAGATATATCTGCATCAACAATTCTTGATCTGTCAAGAATCCCAACAAGGGGAATTAAGAACATACCACAAAGATGAAAATGAACAAAAGAACACATACACGTCTGAAGCTGCTGATAATGGAAGCTGACTATCAATAATGGTGTCAGATTGCTCTTGCTTTCATTCTACTGATGTCCTCTATAGTACCTCGACCACCGAGCAAGTTTGGAAATGGCCAATATTTGTTTTTCTTGTGAAACATTCTTTGAGATCCCCACATTCTAATTTCCACGAATCATTCAGGTAATCTCCGACTGATAAAATTGCATATTAAAATCATGCTTTAGATAAACTGATTGAAACATTGAAAGAAATCAAATAATAGGTGCAGCAGTAGCAACCTATCATGCTTCTCCCTATCTGTCAGCAGATCCAACCACCACAAGGTCCAATCAGAAGCCCCAACTCACTTGCAATTTACAATCCATTTCCTACATCAAATTAGAGAAATAAACTGGAATCACCGGACCACCAACTATTACAATCAGTGTTATAGATTTTCTTCACTTATGTGAAATAGGAATTTCATGTTCCTCTTGCAAATCAGGATAAAGCACTGCATGCATTTAATAAACTTTCATGTACGGAAAATTAGAGAATGCGCAGGGTCGCTAAGAGTCATCTATTACTATTAGCACAGCCACAAAAGTGTAATTATTCATAGAATATTAGCATAATTATGTGGCAAATGTTCTCTTATCTAAATACGTTGGATTTCACAAATTTAAAGCTGCAAGGAGAGGAATGGATGGATGAAATCGCAAGAGGAAATGGAAGTACGAGTCCTTCAAATGCATGGAAGAAAGGCAAACTGGAAGACCACAAACACAATACGTGTCGCTCTATTAGAACTAACCTGTGAATCAAATCTTTTAGAATTAGTATATCTGTAAATCTTATGACTGAAAGAAGAGCCATAGCTGTGAAAGCTTCTCCAATGAGCCTGACACAAAATTCCTCTCCATGGGATGTAGCTGATAGGTGTGATATACACAAATTTCCTCTCCTTCCAGCGGAAGACAATGTTAAGATGGGGAGAGACCGCAACACCAAAAATTCTGCAAATAAAGAAAGATTAGTCGTGAATAGAGCATCCATGTGAATGAAAACTCTACAATAATCCCCTAAGCCTTTTCATTCTTGCAACCTACGTACACCCAGAGACAAAAGAGTGCTCATATCATACTGAAAATGCATGTAAGATATATCTACAGGCACACATATATCTTCAACCGAAGCAAAGCAACTCATACATATGCACATGATATCCCTGTAAGGATGTGCCAAGAATATCAAGAATTAATATCAAGCAAGGAAAAAAGCATGAGTTCCAAATTTAGTGAGGTGAGACAGGGTTGACCTGTAACTCACCAATCATTGAAAGAAAACCCACCTGTAAATTAGTTTGTGCCTGCTGCATCATACAAATGAAAATTGTAACCAACTTCCTCCCTGAAGTAACATCCACATCCAAACTCTGGAATCAAATCAGAAATTAAGATGGGAGAGGAACAAAAAATAAATAGATGTGAATGATCTTCATAGAAAACGAAAGAAATCACACTTGCAGGATGGAGGAACAGTGTGGAGGAAGATCTCACCTGGTACTCACGCCCTCTGCTCGCCATTTACGCGGGTAGGAGGAGGCACCAGGACGGGGGCAGGAAAAGATGCAGCCTAGCACCAGCCTAAAGAGCGTGCGCTGCTGGTCGAACCCAGGCCTCACCCTTCCCTGCTCCTCCCACGGCGGCGACCTCCGCCCGATCTGGCATCGGTCGATCCACCGCCGGGACGCTCGGATCTCCTCTTCCTCCTCCAGATCCCGCATCTCTCCTCTTCCTCCAAATCCGTGGGTGGCTTGCACGGGGGGAGAGAGGGGTTAGCGAGAGAGAGAGAGGAGGGCAACGAGGAGGGGGAGGCGAGTGGGACGGGAGGCGCCCGCATCTCTCCTCTTCCTCCAGATCAGGGCTGGCTTGCACGGGGGGGAGAGGGGTCAGCGAGAGAGAGAGAGGGGAGGGCGACGAGGAGGGGAGGCGGCGGCGAGGGTTTCTCCAGGGGAGCGGCTGCGATTTATATCCATGCACGTAAAAAGACTAAAATGCCCTCGGCGGGGTTTAAAATTTACAGGCGGTGGCAGCAATTTAGGGACGACGTTGAGGGCTTCGTTTTAGGGGCGACGTGGAGGGGTTCGTTCTGCCTAGCAGTCTAGGAGGGTTTATATGTTCAATGTGCACCTGCTTCACATCGCATTTGTCCCAAGAAAACTCATTTTTATTTCCAACACGTCAACTCACCATCAAGAGTATGCAGATCATCATCTCTTTCTCTCTCATACAGCTCTCTTTGCCACTGACCTGTGCGTACGAACATGCATCTAGCCGGGTGGACGGCAATAACTAAAGGTGGAGCATTTACCCCTGCATAGGTTAGTTGGCCAGTTTGAGAGCCGTAGTAAATGCTCAAACCAGCTCCAGGACAGCATGTGTACTGTAAATACACGCCTCTCCATCGCTTACATGTAGGCCTGCTTTACAGAACCTCTGTATAAAGATACACTCAATTTACTGCATGACGGCCACCGACAGCCAGACAAGTCCACTCCATTGCATACAAATTATTAAAATACACTGCAGGTACATTTTTTCATTAATTCAAACTCATACCTAAGGTGAAACGACAGCCACTTAACACATCCTACTAATACATTGCATGCAAGTTAAACAAGTGGCTAGGTCTTAATCTTCTTGCTCCAGATGCTGTCAACCTCATCTTCACTTGCATACCAGGCTCCTTTTGGACTTCCAGACACTGCATCATCTTCAGTACTACATGGCTCGCAATCAGGTTTCTTAATGACAACCTTGCCATCAGTATCGACCTCACCCCATCCTTCGTTACAACCAACCTTCAGAAAACGCATACTAGACGCACTCAGACTCACCAGTAAATCCCCCTTCATTTTCTTTTCTCCATCTTCTTCCTTAGTACAGAGCCCCAGCACTGGCCTAACCTGTTTGTCATTTCCCACGACGTCAAGCTATATTTATAAATCATACATTCCTTTTGTTTAAATCACTAATTACTTTCTTACCTGCTCTACTTCTGAACCAGAGTAGGTATCTCCTGTCTCAATCATAGCACAAGCTGCCCCTCCTTCCACACTTGCATATGTCTGATACGTACAACTTAGTAAAATATTGAACAACAGATGAAGAAATTTTTCAAACTAGTATATTGCACGCACCGAAAAGTTCCTGGGACACTTCTTTGATTCAATCGCCATGGCCATGGATACTCTGAATGTTTCACTATCTCTCTCTCTCTCTCTCACTCTCTGTCTTTCTCTCTCTCTCGCTCTCTCTTTCTTTAGAATATGATGAACTTCTGTTGCCTTGGTGACTACTGAAACTTCCTCAGGACTTGGCACGTCCTTATATGGTCAAGCTCGTCCACAGCATTGCCGCCTCTCACACCCAATTCAAAATTCAAAAACCCACGCATTTATTACTCCTCTGCCAACCATACAGCACATGCCTTTTCCGGGCCCTTTCTTGCAGCCTATACCAATCTCATAAACACACTGTAATAATTTTTTTATTCTACTTGTTCATTTTCCCAAAAATACACCTTCTGCGACCATGCAAAATATATAGCCACTGTTTGTTTTATTTTTCAACAATGATTTGTATCCATCCTTGCTGCTGCTCTTACTAATGTAAAGCCTATATCCTAAAATATATATGTCTTACCACTATGACATTCTTACACAACATAATTAAAGAACCAACATAACTTCAACAATTTTGTCTCCATAAGTTTTACAACACAAACTTGTCCAAATGTTTTAAAAAGATCCAATTACAAGTTCATAATCATTTCAGATACATCCTACAGAGGGTACCCCATCGAATGTAGAGTACAAAACTTTTGAACAAGTATTCCTACGATGACCGGCTATGCCACAATTTGTACATGTCGGAATCTTCCTCGGCTTCTGCGGTTCGTTGCCCATTTGAGGGCATGTAGTTCTCTTGTGCCCCTTCCCACGGCAAATTGGGCAAAACCTCGATCGCCTGTCATTTATTTCGTAATTCGGCTTGTCTCTTGCAGTTGTCGGATGACCTCTCATCCTAGGTTTCTTCTTAGGGGGTAACAGGGACATGTCACTTTCTGTATCCATGGATCTTGAAGTTACAACAATATTTGAATCAGCCGTGCTTCGGTCATCCCCCTGTACAGTTGACGATGCCGAATTCGCTTGAATGGTCCCATTAGCATCGACTGATGATTTCCCATCCCCTCCTATCGTTCTTGCTTTTGCATTTCTCCATTCAATTTTCCCAGCACTTGACGCAGCTTCATCATCAATATATTGCTTCTGACTACCCTTCCAACCACCAGATTTACCAATAGAAGAAGACTTGCATGCCTTCTTTTTATCAATTAGACTCATTCCATCTTTTAGATTACTTAGTGGCAAAGCTCCCTTCTTCAATTCTGCCAGCCCGCTCATGACATAATCAAAAGCCTCTGGATTGCTATCACCCATCATAACCAATTCCAGGGCCGAGATGTACATAGCATTGTGCCTGAAAGTGGTGCAATCAGGTAGGCCTACATCTTTTTGATAGTGCTTCAGATGATCTGGAAGGATATCACGCGCATCTACTGTCCATCTTTTCAGTATGTGCTTCCGTGGTATCTCATTCAATCCCAACACTATCATCACCTGTTTTTACAAATCATGTGCAAAGTCAGGAATGGACAAAAAAAATGAAATACCTACTTTGAAATCATATGTACACACCTTTAGTGCATGGCAACAAATCATCCCCATATGCTCAAAGAGTCCACACTCACAACTGAAGAAATCTCTGAATTCCGAAACAACCACCTTGTATCTGCTCTTGTACCATTTCTTCCTCTATTCCGCCTTCACATGTGTTGCCAGGTACTCAGTCCTTGGAACTAATTCTTCGATGTAATAAGATCCAGAGTAGTAAAGACTTTTTTGCAAACAGCTCAAACATGGCCCGAGTATACACCGTGCTTGCATGTCGTTCAATTGGTATGTCAACTTTTAGGACTACTCCTGCCTGTGCAACGATTGCAAACATGATTCAACCTTGCTTAGACACAGTACAATATATTAAAACAAGCTTGCTTATCTTACCAATTTGGTCCTTTTTTCTTGGAAACCTTCTTCTTGCTCTCTATCAAATAGTACTTTTGCATACTGCTTCACAAAAAGATTCATTGGGCATGCTGGAGGAACATAATTTTTAAGCATGTGATTTGCGCTCTCACTCCTTTGTGTGCTCGTCATTTTTGCACAAAATTTACCAGAAAAATATGGCTTCGCCCACTTCCGCCTCACCTCAAAAATTTGTGTAAGGAATGTATTGCTCTGCAAACTGTATTTCTTCATAATCTCCACCCACCCCTTCTCAAACTCTCCGATAGTTAGCATGTGGTTCACCAATCTATGCAATTCTGCTCGGAAGTCACTCTTCTTTGTATAATGAAAACCCAAACTCTCTTTAGCCTTACGAAGAATATGCCACTTGCACCAACGGTGTGTTGTATCTGGCCAAACATTCTCAATAGCAATTTCCATCGCCCTTGCTTGGTCTGCTCAGATTTATAATAAAAAACAATACTAACAGAAATTCTATATGTACTACTGATCATATTCATTTCATGTAGCAGGAAATAATTCATTTGTGAACTTTTCATATCGAAAACAAACAAAGAAAATTACCAGTTAGAATAGTGACCGGAACCTTTCCTCCCATCATCTTCACAAATTCATGGAAAACCCATTCGAAAATTTCTGACTGCTCGTCCCTCATAAGAACGCCAACAAAAATAGTGCTCTGGAAATGATTGTTGACACCTACAAACAGCCCAAATGGCATGTCGTACATGTTTGTCTTGTAAGTAGTGTCAAATGTCACTGCATCTCCGAAATAGTGGTATTGCAATTTACTTCTTCCATTAGACCACAACAATGTCCTAATCCTGCTTTCATCATCCACTTGAACTGCGTAAGAAAAATCACTATCTTTCTCTTTCATCTCCGAGAAAAGTTCTATTGTTTTACGCACATCGTCATCAGCTTGTTCTCTACTAATTTTCCCACACAGTGTACGCAAGCACCTTTTGGTGAATGGGACGTTCTCAATCCTCCCAAAATAGGTTCCAATGATGTTGTACACCTTACTAAGATTAACATTATTCTGCCTAAGATGCGCCACCAATTCTCTAGTGTACTTATATATGTGCCTATGCGAAGGAAAATGTAGCTTAGAAGCACAAGTATCAAGTTGTTCATGATTGTGCTCTGTCTTGTTCTCATATATATACCACCCCCCGTCATCAGTTTGTAGTAGCCTCACCATTGCACGACACTTTGTTCTGCATGAACTACTATTCTCCTTATTCGGTTTCCCCTATTTCAAAACAAATGCAAATGTCAGTTTTACACCCGAGCATGCAATCCACACAATCTTTTATGTAATTAATATAAATAAAGTAGTTACTTACCGAACAACTGCAAACAAACTCCTTCATACACCTCGCTCCTTTCACATTAATTCTGCTCTTCCCGTAACGTATGCCAAAGCCACATTCCCATGAATAAAGGTTGTAAAAGTCGTAAGCTTCTGTCAACGAATCATAACTCAATCCTAGATTTGGTGTAATGACTGAAGCAGTTTTCCTTTCAGCAAAACCCCTAATTGCACTTTCAAGTGTTGTAACCCTCTCTGCTTGTATAGTTCTCTCATCGGGCATTGCTCCTCGCCGATGCCTATATAAAACAATTGCATGTGTCACTTTTTTTCCTCACAAAGTTCATTACAAACTGTAAATACTGTTCAAATTACCTTCTAACCCAAGAAGTATCTCTTTC
>NC_041393.1:759880666-759900381 GCF_002162155.2 Triticum dicoccoides | reverse complement strand
TGCATACATACTTTGTTGGCCTTGTCTGCTTCAAAAGGCTCAATCAACCCACTGATAAGCCGCAGACCCTCAGGCTCAGCCAAATATGAATCTTTCACAGTGTCACTACCATTGTTTTGCCATGCATGAACATTTGACAGCATCTTCTCTGAACCTGAATACATATCTGACTCGCTTCCTTCATTGACTGTTTCTAGTGCACTCATCTCATCGCCGTAGAATAGCTCCCCATTATTCGCACTTTCTAATAAACCAAGGAATCTAAATGCGGGAGTCCCCACAAAATCAGCACCTCCATGTAATGAAACAACTAGACGGTCAAAAAACAGTTTGCACACAAATAGAAAAAGAGGAGGGGTACACAGCCGTAGGTTTTACCTTTCTTGCCCGTATACTCCAGTATTCATTAGATTCTGCTCCGTCGCCATGGCGCCGCCGTGCCCTTGGAAGCTTAGATCTAACATGGAAACCCTATCCTCCTCCAAGCGGCAGCTCGTTTTGCTAGTCAATAGCATATCTGCTTGCACTGCCTACCACTTAAATGCCACACTGCCCAACTACCACAACAATTTTTTAATGCTTTTCCTCCCCCTGCCATACATAAACATTGTCTTTCCACTAGACGTGTGTTCGCTGCCTAACTCCTTCGGGTGACGTGTGTTCGCTGCCCAAGCCCTTCTGTTGTTGGTACCAAGATTCCAATGATTATTACTAATCCTCACTTTCACACTAATTTTTCGCATGTATTAATTGCCCCATGATACTAAGTACTTGTAATCCATTTTATTTACTCCCTTACTAGTACCTTTTACTACGTACTTAAACATATTTTTTCGACACAAGTTACACCAAAATTCTCGTGTGCTACCACAGTACGTGTTTTTACTCGGTTGTTTAGCGTGCCAAAAGAACCGCGCCCGCATTTTTTTAACGTTCATACATTTTTTAATGTGACAACTATACAAATATGTACAAACATAGCCAGTTTTTCCACGAAAAGTCATAAGTATCTGTAATAGTTTCTCCTAATAATCTCTATTTTTTATTCCACTTGCTACATTTAATAAACTGCAAACAAAACTCATTCTCACATCTACTATGAAGAAACACTATATGTCATCCCAAAGAAAACATTTATGAAAACGTCGCATCTTTGTCAACATAACTCTGGATTCCCTTTCAAATTCGGCCAATACCAATTATTTATTAATTATAAAGATATTCAGTTATACTCTCAAACTAGTTCTTACCTTCGCCCACCTTTGTTTTTTAGAGCACCCATACGGGGTGAATTGTCACGAAATGCACTTCGTTTCCTGGGTTTATATGCACCCTATATGGTGATTTTTAAATATTTTTAATAAAAATTCAAAAATAGGTAAGAACTATTTTGACTAAACACTTGAATTACTTTTGCACTGATATATAAATCTCGACCAAAAAAAAACAAAAGTTGACCTAACGGCAAAAAAGACAAAATTTATTTGCTATTATAGGTCACTATTCACACTATTTTAGCCTAAAAAGTTGCTTTTATTGAAAATAAGTCACAAAGGATTTTTTTTGGAATTTATATCTCACGAGTACAATAGAAGGTCAAGTTTATTTCAAAAGTATTTTCAGGATTTTTTTACTTTTTGTTGAATTACTATATTTTTCCATATAGGGTGCATATATCCCCATAGACCAAAAATTCCCCTCCTGGTCAATGTTCTATGTTTCTACCTATGCAACATTACAAAATCCAATTATAACCACCCCGGGTGCATGTTCTTATATAATAGTACCACAAAATGAATCGTCTTTTATACAAAAAACATGTACACATTTTTCTTTCATTGCATCAAAGTAATTCATTTTAAAAAAACTGACCTACATCCAAACTAATGTGATCCAAAGTTACATTAGCCCCGTAATCATTTTTATTACTAACATTGACAAGCACCATCCTAACTACATCCATTCTGGGGCATTGTAACTGCTCATTGCCGTTCTGTAACAAAGCAGCTGTAATTTTGAAAATTGTGATTAGTTTCCATGAAACTAGCACAACTACATTTTTTTCCTGCTACACCACATCTAACATTTTCTCCGCAAATACACAACACCAGAGTGATGCATCTCAGAATTCATCTTCATTTAACATAGTACTAGACTACAGAAAACCACATAAAACATCTGACATATGCGTTATATATTACATTATATTTCCAAATTCTTGGGCCATCAGTAATTCATTCCACCATCGTAGGACTCACTATGCATTTCGGCGGTACTCCAATATTACCATCCATTGTCAACACCATGTGTGCGATGTACTCCCTCATCTTCTTCAACCCATCCTGTTTTATTTGCCAACAGTAAGTACTTTTTTAGTTTAACAAAATTAGGGATGTATGGAAATATGCCATATCTCCGTACATCCATGTGCCAGACCAGTCCCCATGTAATTTGTAATGCAATGAAGAATGTAGAATGAACTGTCAAATCTACCAAATGAAACCATATCACAGTTATTAGCACATAGATATAGCTCACAATATTATAATGCAAGATCAGGAAAGACCTGTTGCTGGCCTTCTCAAGGAAGCTGTGATACATAAACTGGAATGATTCCGCATCGATATTCCATCCATCAAAGAACCTATAAACACATCTAGAAAGAGCCTCGATCAATGTGTAGCATAACTTCTTGTGCTTTTTCTCCAGCGCCCACACCGGTCGGTTTCCCCTTTTCGGATCGAAAACATGCACTCTACAGGTTTCAATATCAAATGCATATAAAATCCAGAATTGTTCTTCATCCCGGTATGGAGCAAAAATCTGCATATCATATATCAAGTTACACAATAAACATATTAATTGTTGTACTGCTCATATTTATAAATAAACAAAAATTACCACTCTGCAACATTCAACATCGTATCTCAATTTTGGGTTAGTAAACATCATCCTCACGGTCTCGTCAAGTAAGTACTGGTCTGTGTTTAACACCAATTCCTGCGTTTTACGACAGCTTAATTGCCAAATCATATATATATTTGATACTAAGTTTAATAATTGACCTAACATTACTTACAGCCCATATAGGGAGCAAGATGTGCCTCCACCTTCCACGGTATAGTCCTCTAATCCATTTAATATCTACAGCTGCCATCATTCTTAGGACTATTTCAAACCCATCCTTCTCCAAGCTACCTGGGCTGTTGAATTGGGCAACTACCTGTTGTCCAGTTAGGGATATCCTTGTAGGCACCTCATGTATGAGCCAAGCGCTGCTATTAAAAAAATCAGTTCCCAACGACATGTATGTACTGACGAGCTGTGTTATTTGAATACTTACGATTTCAATGTCTTCTTGAAGCATATCATCATGTTTCTGAAACCTTTTTCCAATACACCATTACTCACTATAGGATACATTGATTGGAACTGGAAAGGACACGATGCTCTGATTATTGGTAATGCAACCTTCTTCAAATTGGTTTCTACATGGATCTTTTTCCTACGTAACTCTTCAGCTATGCGATGCAACTCATCATCTGGACTATAGTGCACCAGCATCCCTTGATTTAACATGCATCCTCCTTTAGGTACAACTTCCTTCCCTTTAACACTTTCACTGCTAACCATCAACGGCATGTTCAAGTCTGGGACCATATGCCCTGTAAACATAATTTAGTGCATTCAGGTTACGTACAAAACATAAACAATAATGATTTGCTATACCTGTATCTTTATGTGACCCCCCATCTGAACTTGAACTTGCCTTCCGCTTTGTACCCTTGGCAAAGTTTTCACGGACACCTAAATTCCAATATAGATTGTTACAAACATTGAATAGTACGAATTCAAACTTCTCATTACCAGGAATTAGATAAATTCTTACCAGCCAAAACATTGTCTAGACAAGAAACTGTTTCGTTTAGCAAGCCACCACCGTCTACCTCGTATTTCTGAATGTAACGCAAAAATTTCACTGTGCCAACTGTCAGCATCAATTTCTCTACTGATCTATGTGTCTGAAATAGGCTTTTCTTCCTTTCCTCCATCAAACTAACTTCATTCATGAGATCTGCGTGTAACTTCATTGATCTTTTGATCCTACCTTCAGCCTGCTGCGATAGTTCCTCTAATATCCAATTCCTCCCCTATATGAACATTTTGAAGATTCAATATAATGTAGTACATGCATCACACTAAACTGAAATCTCTATTTAGATATTTACCTTCACACATGATTCTTTAGTTAAATGAGAAGCTAAGCTATCAGCATTCTTGATTGATCCTTTTACCTGTCAACATGATATACGGTAAGAGGAGTGATTCCATGGGAAATTTAGTTATCTTTCTTAGAATAGCCAAATTTTCACAAATTAACTGACAAGGTAAGTACTTATTCATATACCTTCATTAATCCAAATGTAATGCGTCCACCTTCTACTTTGCTGTTAGCCTTCACAAGCGCACTAAGGATTTGTTTGTTGTAGTACTTTATCCTGGGTACTGCTTTCTGATCTAGTTGCATGAAACCTGTGTCGACTGAGTCGAAATAAAGAATCTGTTGTACAAATACCTGACAATAAAACCACTTTTTTAAGATAGCAACGTACTATGCATATTGAATTCTTAACATACCTCTAGTAGAGCAGGGCACCCATGTAGTGTTATGTTCAGCAGTGCATTCTCCCGGTTCAGTTTCCTGGCGCCGCTTATCATCTCATCAACAACATATTTCCCCCAATTGACATCTTTCAGATCAGGATGAAGTATCACCATCATATATGAACTCATGTTCACACATCATTTCCTCTCCACAGGACCAAGTGCAATAGAAAGGTAAAGCATTGCAAACGCTCTCTCTGTGCATGCAACGCCCTCATAATTTAATTCCACCCCCTTCTTACTTTCTCCCAACAATAGTGCGACCAGCTAGGAAATTGTTATTTCTTCAGTTACGTCGTACAGTTTCAGTATGCTAGCTTTGATTTCACTTTTGCTTGGGGCACTTTCACAAACTGGAATCATTTTTGAACCACCCATTCTGTTCCCAGTTATGTTAGCTGCCGCCGCTTCTGTAATATGAACTATGTCACAATCATCTACGCCAATTCTCAGAGCACGGTCATCAGGCATAACATTGAGCATCAACCATGCTGAATGATTAAGGTCTGTGTGCACCATCTTGTTAATCCACTCTACTCCTGCAATGCCTAAATTACTAATTATAGCCTTTTGCTCTGGAGATAGTTCAAGATACATTTTTTGAAGATAGTTCAAGATGCATCTGCCATGTGCATTTGAAACGTTACCAACAGCACCAGAAGCTACTTTTGTGCTTGCACACTCTTCTATTGGACAAGATTCTCTACCAACATCCACCGGGTTACTACTACTCAATACATCACCATGGGATAACTCTCTCTTATCGTATTCTTCTTCTTCTTCAGATCTGCCAGTTTCTAGCATAACCTGAACAGTATATCTCCACATATTACAAATGAAGGAGGGCTGTGTTTCTAATCACACGTAACTTACAGATGCAGCTTTGGTTACCTTACATGAAGGGAGTCCGTCCATTACATCCACCACCTTGCTTTTTTCTCCCTCTCCATTAGGCACAGAGCTGTTCTTGGCTTCACTGGGTATGAGCAGTCCTTCAGGGCAAATGGATAGAATGAATGGAGGGTCTAGCTTTTACCCGAATAGTTGCACTGACAGTTACCAACACCAAACAACCACCCATATTTACTGCCCCACCATTTTGCTACTGCTAGACTGCTGCCAACTTCTCGATGCATATTACACAAAAACGGCTGTAATCATATTAAATGTGGCCCACAGTAGCCTTGCGCTGGTACAAAATCATGCACATTTTTTTCTCAAACGCATGTACACTTAAATGCCGAACCTCTATTTATTTCTAAAAATTACAGTTAACAGTTTTTTACTCTCTCGAAACCACCGTGTTACATGATGTATGTAAGTCGTACGTACATAAAATGATCAATCTTTTTTTTAATTGTTTAATATATGCTTCCTATCTATTCAAAACATGGGACATTTGCATAATTTCTACTAAACGCAAAGATAGCTTATCTGTGCACCAACTATGCTAAGTTCAGTCCAGGGCTCTGACAAGAACCTCAATATTCCAAAAAGGTGGCGTGTTCGAGTAGGACAACAGTTATCGGTGCTGGATATGAAAACGCGTCGTCGCTGCATAAAGATCCTGTATCGACCTGTCCACACGGAAGTACGTAACTGTTCGCCTGCCGTATATTGCACTGTCGAACTATCCCTTCAACCTGTATTTGCTGAAACGTTACTTCATCTGTCAATCACGATGCACATGTTGACGCACTGGATTACGGGGACATGTGTCCCCATATACCAAACGTTCGCACCCCTCAGTCGAGCCAGCTACAACCTAATAGGTGTAGAGGCAGTTTGGTCTTTTCACGGTTTTACCGGCGTTCTAACATTAAAATAGAATGAAAAACAATAAAAAAGTTGCGAATGGCATAGTAATCAAGGTTAACAATGATCTACGCTGTGGTATTCCGGAGGCAATATGGAAAGTGGCAATTTTGCAAATCCACACGAAGGAGTTGGCAAAAATCCAAATACATGACTTCATACAGTCTAGGCCGCAACACTTTCTGGTAATAAAAATATTAGCAGTAGATCTGTTTAAATAATAGTTATGTGTTCTTTGATCATGTATGGTTATCCAATGCAGTTCATAGAGGGCAAAATGCTTGAAAGTATGTGATAAAATTAGCTTATGTACTTACCTAATTTCTGTTAAAATAACAAGTGGAATCCACAATATGATACAACATTCTTACCAGTTTGGATTAGTTTATGAGTCTTTTTCATGGATATTCTTCAGGGAGCTCCATTATCCAATGTTTTTTTGGGTAGCTTTAGATGAAAGATCCATCGCTTAACTGAGTATGTCAAAAGAGTACCTTCCACAATTATTGATCCATCACTCGACGTACCCAATGAGTTATGTCAGTTGAAGGCTTGGACTGTTTCCATGCAAAAATGAAAAAGAAAAAGGTTTGGACTGTTGGGATGTTCGTCAATTGCAAGCTTCAGTGCTTCATGCATCACCTCAAAGTCATCAGCATTTAGTTAAGTCTCACTTGCACTTTCTGCAGTGAAGGAAGGTTCCCCGCCGCTGACGCAACAAAGTCATGACATGGACTCTACTCCCCAGTAGAAACCTGACCTGTGCGGACTCTACTCCCCAGTAGAAACCTGACCTGTGCAGACTTGCCGAAGTGAGTACCCCAATCTGGTGAATGCACGAAAACCTTGAAAGTGATAGTTAGTACTCCCTCCGTATAGGTCAACCCCGACGTGTCTGTTTTTACTAGGCCGATGGCTAAAATGTGTTACCATGTACACCACAAGCAATTACCTTTGCACGATGTGCCTCTACCGGCATGACCATGTATTCATGAGTTCCTCCAAGTATCCTCTCTAAGAGCATCTCTAGCAGATCGTCACGGTAGGGAAACATAAAACCTGTTTTTGCGGTGCCCAGTGGGCTGCAGCGGAACAGATCCCACAAAATTTAACAGTAAAACCGAATATTTCCCGTGGTCTTCTTTTTCCTCTCTCACCCACGTCTGCTTGAATCCTGAGTAGAACAGATCTTCACCAACCATTGCGCACATGGCATAGACTGAATCTGAAAGACTGGAGCGCGACCCCAAGCAAGTCACTATGCTTGGCCCTGGGTAGGTCGGCCGGGGGAGCAGCTTGGGCTCCCGCACACCACGCACACCACACACGCCGCGTCGCCTGTGCAGTGGGGCATTTTCCGCAGTCGCTACTGCTTGTGCATCGCCACGACCTCGTTGGCGACGACGACGTACCTCCCGTCCACGAACAACCGCGGCGGCAGCGACAACCGTCTCTCTCAAGGAGCATCATGCGGACACGATGGATCTTGGTCGGAATGAAGACTATTATGGCGGTTGGACCTGGAACTTCCCTCCCACCAATCGTCTTTTTTGTTTAAGGTGAACTGAAAAAATTGCCCCCGATACCGAACATATTAGGTATTGGAGGCTTGTTTTAAGGTTTACCTCACAAAAATATACGGGTCGGCCGATTTTGAGGGATCAGTCTCGATCAGTTTTTTCGCTTAAAGCCGTACAAAGTCGGTTATTTTACCCTTTTTTTAAGGGGTCTGCTGGAGATGCTCCAAGCTCAAAAAGCTTGGGCTGCCCACTTTCAAATCAAAGTTTATTACTTGATTACATAGCTCCTTGGAAAATTGTATAGATGCAATACACATGTCCTCATAAAGATCCCTTGTATTATTGATAACAGTCTTGCTAAGTCTCAGTCGATCGAGACTTCGTTAAGTCTCAGTCGATGCTATATCCGTGAGATCTTACATTAAGATTCATGTATTTTTTTTCAGTTCTTTTTCTCTTCTACATGTTATGTCACTTGACGGAGACTTGGTTTAATCTTAGTCATTGAGACCTAGCCACACGATGTTGATAAATGGTAATGATCAAATACCTATATCACCAATACCAATGTAAGAGTTTTTTTTTTGAAAAGGAGGTTAAAACCCCCGGCCTCAGCATCAATAGATGCATACGGCCATCTTTATTCATTATTCAACAAAGTTCTAACAACAACATACATCAAGCCACCCGAAGCCACCACTCTTTTGGTCATATTCATCGTCAACAGTTGATAATCGAGCGATCAACGTTTTGTGCAAAACTGTCAGCACAATGGCGAGGTTTTTGTTAAAAAGAAACCGAAAGGTGATGGTTTTCCAAATTAGGATCCCCAATTGTGGTGGTTTTCTAAATTATGGTCTCTAATTATGGTGTTTTTTTTGCAATTTACTCGATCTATTTGTATGCAGTGGAGCCTGAAGTGGTCATTGCATATGTTCATGTGCCTATTTAGCAGTTTTGGGATGAATTCCAGCATGTTTTTGAAGAACGAACTGAATTACCTCCCCAAAGAGGGCATGTAAAACAGATACTACACACATGGGTCTCTTAGAATTACCAACATAATCTCATGTTCCAACTGAAGAATACCAGTAGGGCCTAACGTGCCAATAAAAGAAATAGAGGTTAATCTACAAACAAGTAACAAATTACATAGCTTATAACTCTATTAAACAAGGTTTTGACACGTCGTCTGCTAAGAGTAAACTTCTATACTCTCTTCAAGTTATGCACTGCTTTCTCAAACCTTCAATAGCTTGCTCCACATCGGTCTTCAACTCGAATGCCTCATCACTACGATGAGTCCATGGCAAACCGCAACCATCCCCCAACGTTTCAGAACTTTCAATGCAGAGCAAGATCACTGCCATGTAGCTCAAAAAAAACTGGGAGTTCCCCTCTCAAATGTTTGTCATGTAAAAGAAGCAATCCTCACTACATGTAAAAATACACATTTCAATTGCACAATTGATGGATAACCGCAGACTTTACCCTCCTGGAAAATCTTCTTACCATCACCTATTTCTTTGACTATCCTCCATGCCACCAACTGAAGGTCCATCTTGTTCTTGAAATTCTTGACAGCTGGGATATGAGGGTACAAATGTCCTAAAAAGAGAATGCTTCTATGTAAAAAAATGACCTTCCTGAGCGAGAACACAATACAGATATTCAAAAATGACGAAGCATCATACCATCTTTCATAGTGAACAAGAACCACCAGATTTCAATACATTAAGGTTGTGTTTGGTTGAGCTTTTGCAGCCAACTTCTGGCTTTTGGAAGCTATAAGAGCATGTCTAGTAGAACCCTCAAACCCTCAAACCCTTAAAGCAGTTTTAAGGGTTGAGAAGTGCCAGTTTTTGGCACTTTTAAGGGTTGAAAAAAGGGGCAAAGACTAGAACCCTCAAACCCAACCCTTAAACTACTTTAAGGGTTGGTTTAAGGGTTGGATTTGGGGGTTCTAGTCTTTGCCTCAACCCCAACCTTTAAAACTGTCATTTCACATATCACATATTTCATCACATTTCATCATATGACATATCACAAATTCCATCGCATTTGACATAAAACAATAATCATTCTAGTTATTGTTACACCACCGAATAAAACAATAATCATTCAAATTATTACAACAATGTTTGAGAAAATTACAATAATTGTTCGAATCAAATAGGACAGAGAAAAGTAAAACAAAGATACAGCATGGGCAAATGCGCTGCCCATCCAACTGCTAGTGGTGCTCTACTAGATCATCCCGGAGCCGACCATGAGTGGTTGCATCCTCAATCTCACGATGTGCTTGAAGAAAAGCGTGTATGCGATAAGGGTTTCTTTCCGGTTGCACATGGGTACCAACATTTTCATAGAAACAAGGGAGGTTTAACCCTCTCTCATCCTCTAGGATCATGTTGTATAGAATCACACAACATTTCATGATGTTCACCAAGGTTTTTTTGTCCCAAAACCGAGCTGGACCCTGAACTATGGCAAACCTTGCTTGGAAAACACCGAAAGCTCTCTCAATATCCTTGCGGGCTGCCTCTTGTGCCTTGGTGAAATGAGCCTCTTTTCTTGTTAAGGGCACCCCATTTTTCTCCTTGATGGACTTCACAAGAGTTGCCCATTCGGGATAGATGCCATCGGTGAGATAGTATTCCATTGAGTACTCCTTGTCCATGATTTTGTAGTTGCAAGCTGGTGCATCCCCAGAAATTAATCTTTTGAACAAAGGAGATCTATTGAGGACATTGATATCATTGAGTGTTCCCGGAAACCCAAAGAATGCATGCCAAATACATGTGACCTCCGATGCTACGACCTCAAGCACAATGGTAGCATCACGACTTTTACCACAACACATGTCGTGCCATGCCTTTGGGCAATTTTTCCATGTCCAATGCATGCAATCAAGACTACCTAGCATCCCCGGACATCTCCTTTTTTCATTGATTTCCATCAGTCTCTTTGTATCTTCCTCGTTTGGTGCTCGAAGATACTTCTCACCATACAACTAGATAACCAACTTTGCAAACCTACGGACGGATTCTGTGGTTGTATCTTGTCCAATGCGAAGATACTCGTCGGTATAGTCCGCGGGTACGCCATAGGCGAGTACCCGCATTGCCTCCGATATCTTTTGGTATGCACTAAACCCTATGATACCGGCGGCGGATCTACGACGCTTGAAATAATGGGAGGCCGCCTCACAATCGGTGAGAATCTTCACAAAAAGACTACGGCGCATTCGGTACCTTCTGCGGAAGAGGCGAGGAGGGTATGTAGGTACCTCGTCGAAGTAGTCTTGCATCAAATGCTCGTGCCCAAGAGCGCGGTGCCGATAGATGGTGACTCGCCCCATCTTCGACCCTCTCCTCTGATCCATCAGCTTCGCGCGGTCTTCAATCGCTTGCACATCGACGTGGAGGCTCATCATCTCGACGTCGTCGTCTTGCAACAACTCGTCAGTGTCTGAATCGTCGGATGATGACCAAACCGACGAATCGGAAAACGAGTCCATGGCAACGTCATCGTTGTTCATCTCCATCTACAAAAGGCATTCAATATTTAGTGCTACAAATTGAAACAATAAAGAAAATGAAACAAAAAAGAAAAAAAATTAACGTGCCTTCGGGCGAGGACGCCGCGGGGGCGCGACCGAGGCGGGTGCGCGGCCGAGGCGGAGCGGAGGCGAGGCGGCGGCGCGGGTTGGGGAGGACGCGCGACAGCCGGGGCCGGGGAAGACCGCGGCGGGGCGGAGGGCGGGCAGGGGCGGCGATCCGTGCGGAGAGGAGGAGGCTCGGCCGTCCGGGGCCGGGGATGGACGTGGCCGAGGCGTGAGGCGCCGGCGGGACGGCGGGGACAGTGGCGGGCGGCGGGCGGGCGGCCGGATCCACGCGGCGGCGCGGAGGATGGGGAGGATGAAACTTCCCTCCCGCACGTCATTGCTACGATTGCAGGTCGACCCCTGTTTTCCTCCCAAACCCTCACTTCTACAGGTTGGAGATGTGTTTCCGGGTTGGGCCTCTAAAAAAATTTGAGGGTCTAAGGGTTAAAGGGGTCTAGTCTACACGCTTTTTTCTGTCCAAACTGTAAAAAAGCAGTTATTTTTACATATTTGGGGGTTTGGGGTACTACTAGAGATGCTCTAAGCTAACCAAAGGGGGAGAAAAGAGAAGCAGAAGTAGCAAAAGCTAGTGCTTCCCCGTAGTGTATTTTCGCAGCAGCGAAACCCCCAACTTCACTCGAGCACTTTTAGCTGTCCCTTGAAGTTTAGTAGTATTTACCCACGTTTGCCACTCGCAAGTGAAAAATATTGGGCCTATTCCTCCCGAGCGACACATCCAGCAGCACACACCACCCCTGGTTCTCCCCATCCACCCGAGCGGCAGCTAGGGTTCCTAGCCGCCGCCAGCACCGTCACCGGCCCTCCACCTCCGCGCGCCCAGTCGCCGGCGCCGCCTCCCCACTGCGACCTCCTCCCTCGTCAACTGCCCGCCGGACCTCCTCCCTTCGCCTCCCCGCGGCCCCTCCCCGTCCCCGGACCTCATCCCTCCTCCATCCCCGGCCCTCCACCGCCGCGTGCCCAGCCGCCGGCGACGCCTCCCGCAACTCCAGCGCGACCCACTCCCTCCATTCTGCAAGGTACTGCGCCCCTTTCCTTCCAATCCCCAATCCCCTCCCACCTCCTGTACAAGTAGAAATAGCATGATTTTTTTGCTCGTTCATATTGTTGTGTATTTATGATGTAAAGTGGATGAATTTTTGATGGGATGATGCATATTGCTTGTCATATTGTTGTATATTGATGTGAAATCGATGAAATTTTGATAGTATTGCTGCACATTGTCGTGTGTTCCTGTACAGTGATGAATACATGCTGCATTTTGCTCTACATTGCATGATTGCTTACTGAAGATTGCTATGCAATTGCTTGCTGTAGATTGCTATGCAATTGCTTGCTGGACCATATATATTGATTTAGTGCTATGTCATTTTTTTCTTGACTGAAGTATGACTGAAAAGGCTGTGTGGGATGATGCCCATTTGAAGAAACTCATTGATATATTGAGAGAAGAGGTTTCAAATGGAAATAGACCACTAGGTCATCTAAGCAAGAAGGGCTGGAAAAATGTTTTGGAGAAATGGGAAGCAAGAACGGGAAAGAAGTATCCCAAGGATAAATTCAAGAACAAATGGGATGCAATAAAAAATGAGTGTGTTTTGTTCATGGAGCTGAAAAATGAAGCTACTGGACTTGGATGGAATGATGCAAAGGGGACCGTTGATTGCTCAAAAGAATGGTGGGACGAACATCTTGTGGTAAGAGTTTGCATTTTTTTAATTGACATGCTTTATATGATTGCAGTACCTAACCTGCACTCTTATTATTATTCCAGAGATGCCAGGAGAGGACAAAAAAGAAATGCAACCATTTTGTACGGTCACTTTGGACAGTTCATACAAAGTTTAAGGAAGTTCTGTTATGTTTGCGGAAGTTAGCGAAAGATATCATGAAACCAACAGATCCTACTTTTAGCAATGAGCATGAAAGGATTAAAGATGAACGTTTCTGGCCTCATTTCAAAGGTGCTATTGGTGCAATAGATGGATCACATGTGCCAGTTCCAGTACCAGCGGATGATGCGGTTAACCATAGATGTCGGCATGGTTTTACATCTCAGAATGTTCTTGCAATATGTGACTTTGACATGAGGTTTACCTTTGTGGTTGCGGGTTGACTGGGTTGTGCACATGACACCAGGATCTTGAATCATGCATTATCACATTTCTCTTCATTTCCTGTACCTCCCAAAGGTAAAACATACTAAAAAAATCCCATTGGTAATTCTATTCTTATGTGCGACGCTAATTTGTTGTACATTTTCAGGGAAGTATTATCTTGTGGACTCTGGATATCCAAATCGAACGGGATACCTTGCTCCTTTCAAGAGGAGTACATACCATCTACCGGAATTCCGTCTTCGTCGTGACCGTCCACCTCAAGGGAAGTATGAGGTGTTCAAATTTCTACATTCATCCCTTCGAAATGTTGTTGAACGTACTTTTGGGGTGCTCAAGCAGAAGTGGCACATATTGAAAGGAGTCCCAAGTTTCTCACCTTGTACACAGAAGCATATCATCATTGCTTGCATGGAATTGCATAATTTCATTTGTGATAGCAAGTTGCGTGACAATTTTTTTGATAAATGTGATGCCGATGATGAGTATGTACCTCCAGTGCTACGGCGAGATGTGGCACCAACACAAGCCGATCCGGTTGAAGAGGAGGAGAACGAAGATAGCATGAACAATATTCGTAGTAGTAGCCAATGCTTGTCTAGCGATGGCAACATAAGTTTAGCTATGTCGACAGAGGTCGTCATCATGTGAACCATATGTGTTTTGTATGGTGCATGTATTTTGTAATAATATTATGGGATCACTATCTATTTTATGCAACATCAGAGTATAGTCGTTTGCGTATATGTTAGCAATGAATGGCCTGAATTGTAATTTTTCTCCTTTGAAAAATGATAGTTCAGTTACCTACAAATGTATATATATCACTGCTTTACAGTCAATCAGCCTATAAACAAACTCACTCAGGTCTCAGGGGCATTACAGACAATTCACAACCACATCTACAATTTCACAGTCGTTTTAACCAACCAGCCTCCAGCTTTTCTACATCAGCATTTTCACAGCAGCTTCTTCACAACAGCTTTTCCACAGCAGCTTTTTCAGAATCTGCAGCTCAACCAAACACAGCCTAAGTCCCATCCTCAAGCCTTGGCTCATACTTAACTTCACCAAGCAACTGAATATAGCTTAGAAACTGTCACAACTCTGCAGCAATTTGCATTACTAGACCAATATCTTACTCCCGAAACATGAAACAATGAAAAAAGGTTAATGCACCGGCACACACGAGCTACTACTATCGAACTTCAAATTTTATAACTGAAGCTTTTAATCATGAATAAATGAATGAAGAATGTAAAGAAACTGCCAACTAATCCCGATGATCCACGAAAAGATAAGTACATTTAAATTTAGAATTCAATTAACTGGTAAGCTTCTATTGAAACTTTACAACTTTGGTGATTCAAATGTTTATACTTAAACTTGAAAAGACTCCGGAGTGCATGCTTTGCCAAAATCCAACAAGAGATGAAGAATGTTGATTTGGATAATCTCGGGCGTAAGAAGATACACAATTTACACATGCTACAAACATAAAAGCAGGTATCAACAAGAAACCACTATCGCAAGGACGACAACCAAAACATGCAGCGTGATTCCCTCACTTTCAATCGGAATCAAGGCGCAAGAACCAGGAAAGGAAACTGAACAGATTTCCAACTTAGGCATCTCCTTTTGGAGAAAGCTCAATCATTACAAAGGTGAGATAACCTCCCGAAGAGCAATAGTTCTTTTTTCATTTTGACACCAAGATCAGTAGTACAGTGCATGAAAACGAGCAACACTACAAACTAGACCTCACTAAATATAGAATATGAGCAAAGCACACTTTTTAGTGCCCACGTAAGAAAAAGCTTCAATTTTTTTAGGTATCTGAAATCCATGCTAAAGATGACTATAAATTCCTCATGCTACAACAAAGCAGTAAAACATAAATTCCATTTGTATTTACATCAAAGCCATGCAAGACGAAATTGCCCAAATTATACACATTCGGCATATCTAATACGAAATTGTTGACCCACGGGGGCAGCTCCCCCGTCTTGTTCCATAGGCGGAGCATGTCGACCATGGCGTGTACGGTGGGGTGGGAGGGGTAGGAGGGCGTGGCTACCGCCATGGTGGGGAGGTGCGGCATTGGAGGCGGTGGATCGGGATCCAGTGGGTGAGGATGGGGGGTGGAGATGGGTGGGGATCCGGATCCAGATCGGGGGAGGGGGAGGGGGCGGAGATGGGTGGGGACATGGAGCGTGCGGTTCTGTCAAACTTCACCCCGGCTGAATAAGTCGGTTCGGGGTCCGCCCTGCCAGCTATGGTTGACGTGCGGGCCAAGCCAGAGGTGCACCCGCTCCCGCTCCCATTTCCGTTGGTGGGCCTCCACACGAGTCGTATCAATAAGTCGGTCTAGCTAGAGTCTGTTTGAACCAGGGCAATGTAAAGCCAAAAAAATTCATACTAAACCTTTATACTTATTTTAAACTAAGTGTAACACACTACAATTGTACTTAATATATTTTTTTATTACTTAACCAGATAACAATGTTTCCAAATAATAGTTATATTATTCATTGATATACTTTTGTAATGTATATCATTGAAAATTTTGATTCTACAAAATTAAAATTGTATGATGTACCAATTTTTTTCCTTATTGTTAAAACAATCTTTCAAATTTATTTTCTGATATTGGATAAACGATATATTGTATACACATTTGCATATCTATGCCTTTGTACATATATCATTTAATTTTATCGAATATCATGGAAGATATTTCTAAATCATATATATGCTAACAAATATTTTAATTATGGTTTCTACTGTATATTAGGCAGTCATATTCATGGAAGCTTCTAGGGTATAAAAAATGTCACTTGCAAGTTGGATTCAGTAAAATAATCAGCGAAGAAACCAAAAATGTTGTTGATTGTACTTTTGCGTATAATTCGATTACCTAATATTCTCGTCCAGATTCACTTGGTTTGATTGGGTGCAAATTAGATGTCCTACAAGTTTCCCAAATTAAAATTTGTGCATTGGTTTAAACATTGAAATTTTGTTATCATAACTTTCATTATGATAGTAAGGCATTCATCCTAAAGAGAGACTAGTGTATTTGAACTCAACTTCGCTAGTTGGATTGGTTTGCCTCTGTGTGGTATAACTTATTAGTATGTGGTGTGAACTTACGCTTCTATAAATTGAGGCTCTATTTTATGCATTTAATAATCTTTCTGATGTTCTGTATACTTGTATAGTGTTTATAGTATAAGTTTTAGTTGGACCCCTTCCTTCTTGGGGCCCAGGGTGGTAGCCCCTTTTGCCCGGCCTATGGGTCGACTTTGGCCGCTGCCCCACGAAACCTTGCCTGCTCTGCCACCATGCACCACAGATGGCCAACAGTAACTCACCTGGCCCGATTAAGTTGGTTGTGGGTGCCGCCCTCACCTCGTGTGCGTGTGGCGCTGACTTGGTCCACTAGGACACCATGGCTACGTCGGTAGGGGCGTCTCGAGCTATTGGGCGCTCCCAACGCATCAAGCGGCGCTTGTGCGAAGATGGCCCCACAGCTGCGTGCCCTAGGAGCTGCGCTCCTTTCGACTCCTTTGACTAGCCGACGCCTCAATGCCTCCGCACCCCCACCCTACTGCTACCCTTGGTGGGCATCCATCCCAGTGCGTCTCCAATTCTGGTACACTCCGGGAGCTGCGCCTCCTTTCCAGCTCTTTGGGCTCACCGACGTCCTTGTTGCTCCGGTCCTGGTGACCCGGATCTGTGCTACCCTCCGGATCCTGGCTCACACGGGCCTCCGGCCACCGTGGCATTCATTACCACCCCTCCTTCCGCCCAGCCTCCCACCTTTGTGCCCTGCTTGTCCCTTTGCCGCTCCGTTGCTCACGCGTCCGGCAGCGCCCGATGCCTCTTTGGTGGCAGGCGTGGATCCCCCTTCTGTGGTCGTTGTTCCGGCATATGCCCAACTTCCTCTTCTCCGATTCGTGCTTTGGTGGCCTGGGATTGCTCGAACTCTAGCCAGGGCAAAATCCCTGCATCATTTACTTGCAGCGGGGACATCCGCGGGTGCCGTCCCCTTCTTGGAGGTGCTGTCACGGCCATTGTCGGTGCCCCTCTTCGAGCAGCAGAGGAAACCCTAGGTCCAGTTATCCGGATCGGACGATGACGGCATCTCGACGTCGTTCTCCTTCGTGAAGGCGTTGTCTTGTTTGCTCGAGATGTCCTCGGTTTGGGCTCTGGAGAAGTTGGTCGTCTTGTTGTTGGTCCGGGCTACTTTCAGGATGGCGAGTCCAGCTGTGTTTTCCTCTTTTTTGGGCCGAGCATGCCCTGTTTCTCTGCTCTGGGCATCATGTTCACGCTTGTTGCGTTTGTTTCATGTGTTGTTCCTTTTGTACTCACCCTATATTCTTCTATCAATGGAATGATTCGCAAGCTTTGCCTATTCACGAAAGAGCATCTCATTTACATCTATGTTATGCTATTCTATAGAGTCAACTCAAATTTAGCACTCTGATAAAAAAAATGTACACTTAGTCCATACAGGGAAAGAGCATCTCATTTCAGTTGCCTGCAAACTATGTAAGATGTACAAGCAAGTGACCATCTACTAGATGGGAAGACTTGGCTAGAAGTGATATTGACTAATCATCCTATCTAAGCAGCCCTCGTTGCTAGCGCCCAACCTAGTACACAATTGTTAAAGATAGCTTAAAACTAAACAACCTACTCCCTCTGTAAACTAATATAAGAGCGTTTAGATCACTACTAAAATAGTGATCTAAACACTCTTATATTAGTTTACGGTGGGAGTCCCACATTGTGAGCTGACAGCCACAAGATGTGTCCTACGATAGAGAACTGACTGGATTATATATGCTCACCGCAATTTACTAATGAGCATTAAGTTAGAGAATACTTGGATATGTCTCAGCCAGTATAGTCCCATGATCCTAATTTAGAAAATTCAAATTTAAACATTGCAAAAAACTCTAAAACAAATCAAGAATGTTCACAAGACATGTGTCTACAACCTCTAAAAGAATTCAGATCGAAATCCGTGATACACATTGAGAAACAAAAAAAAGACAAATTCAAGCAAAAATGACACTATTCACGATGAATTTGTCCTTGTTGTTTCTTGTGTTTCTTATTTCGATTCAAATTTTGTAGGAGCTGTAGACATATGTCTTGTGAACATTTACGATTAGTTTTAGAACTCCTTGAAGTGTTCAAACTTAAAATTTCTAAACTGGGAGCATGTGACGGCTAGCCTCAGTGGTTATTTCCGTGTCACAAGTCACAACCAATAGCCATACTCTCCGCATAAACTTTTAGGTTTTCTTATTCTCTTTTTTTTGCGGGTCATATGAGAGTTTTATTTAATAGGGAATTGTTTTACACTCGTTTTGACATGACAGACAAAGGCATCAGGACCTGAATTAAGCCAAACAACAGTACGCTGGTCAATACGCCCCATCTGCGCATCAGGTGGGCAGCGCCATTGCTTTGCCTGCGGATGTGCCCTATCTTAAGAACGGTGTGCTTACGGTAAAATCTACGTATATGAATCTAATTAATTCTGGCCCAATCCCAAGATCCCTACATATTTGGAAAGTGAAGGTTCCCTTGCGTATTAAATTTTTCATGTGGTTTGTCCACAAGCAAGTGCTCCTCACCATGGTTTTGGGTACCGGGCGGAAAATTCGGTTACCGCCCGGTAACCGCGTTTCTCGTTGCCCCACGGTAATTAGGTATCTCGAGCAAAAAAATTCGAATTTTTTGAATTTTTGGAATTTAAACTCCTAACTTATAGTTAAAGAAGATCTATCTCTAGATCAAACACGAGCTTACTTATGTCCTGGTGGTAAGGATCTTACTCCAGCAACAGTGCGTCATGTGATCGAGAACAACCGTCCGCACTTTTGCGCTAGTACTATTGAAGCATATATGTGATGCTCCAAACTTATGTATTCTAATCTTAAATTTTTTGAATTCAAA
>NC_041393.1:759872888-759880279 GCF_002162155.2 Triticum dicoccoides | reverse complement strand
CAAGAAAAATGTTTCATTCGGAATCCAAAACCTTGATCCTCACCAAGGATAATTTGATAAAGCGACGGTGGGTTAGTAGTTCATGATGTTGTTTTTGCGTTCATGATGAAATAATACGACACTTATTCATAAAATGTCCACTCGCGAGATTACTTTGGCGAACGATTCATATAGCTTTTAACAGTAATCCACCAACTAGCATTGAAGGTTTATTTGGGACCTGGCTAGCCGGAGTCGATCTACTTACTGCGTCTCGTATTCGGATTGAAATATGTGCGCTTATTTGGGCTATATGGAACTGCAAAAATGATATGATTTTTAACAGACAACATTCTCTAACATTCTTGCAGGTCATCTTCAAAGATACTGCTTAGATCCGTACGTGGTCCTTACTCACTCCTATGGAGTCCAGGGAGCCTTTGATTACTGGATGCACCCACTGGGAGATGGTAGCACGGAATATATTCAATCGGTTTGGATGACGGTCTCTTAATAGAATAGGCGTTTAGTGTTCTATTCTTTTGTTCATGCCGGTTGTGGCTTTGAGTGCTCATTTTTATTTTCGCTCCTCTTGCAAGTTGTATTGGAGATAAGACCTTGTTTATTTCGGACCTTGTTTTTAATAATATGGCCGCATGCATCTTTCAGATGCAGAGGCCGGGGGTAAGCCTCCTTTTCGAAAAAAAGATTCTCCCCTCATGCAAGAGCCGTTTCGTCTCTCCTACTAGGAACGCCACCGCTGACCTTTTCGTCGCAGGTTCCAGCAGGGCTTGCACACCCTGGACACAGTCAAGCTCGATGATGATAGGCTTGTCCGTTCGCTGCATAACCAGCTTTCTTCTTGCTTGAAGGCCCCCTCGACATTGAGCTTTGCCCAGCCGGATGGTGCTAAACACCATGGCTCCTCCACCTGCTCTCCAACCTTCCTGGCCACAGTACTCAGCATTGTCGCCTTGCTGACAATGTCCACCACCATCTTTCCTTTGCTGAAGTCTGCATTTGGGTTCTGCTTCATACAAATGAGTGACTCGATGTAGCTACTGAGAAATTGCCTTGAACTTTCAATGGTTGGCGCAGGCTTGTGATGAGTGACTTCGTTCTGGCAATGCCAGGCACGCCAGAAGGTCATGAGAATGACCATGCGTTCCACATCCATCACGCGAGGTTGAGCAGCCACTGGGATCCAGAGCTCTGGATGGACTGAATATCCGGAAGAGCCACAGCCATGGGACACCTGCAAACGACATGAAAAGTGTCCTCTCGTTCAACGCCACAAATAGCAAATATGTCAGAAACTTCCAAGGTTCGATTATATTTGTTTTCCATTGTGGGCAGGGTATTCGTAACTAGACGCCATCCAACGATGCATACCTTAGGAGGAGCAGGGCACCTCCACACAGCCTTCCAGATGGCGCGGTTGCCGTCCGGTGCCCTGCTCGCGGCGCACGAAGATGTGCGGAGTTTCACCTCGATAGCTAGTCGGTAGGCACTCCTCACTGAGAAGACACCTCTCATGTCAGGAGCCCCAACACGACGTCGTCTTGCAGGCGCCAACGTGGCCGGATCTTCAATATTTCTTCCACATCAGGATATGCAAAGTATTGGTGGAAAAGTGCCTCGTTCCACTCCCCCCGCTCAGAGAGAAGCTCCGAGGCACGCCTAAGCCTGCACCTTCCCTGCAGCGACATATGCTTGAAAGAAGACGGTCGTGAGAGCCATGGATCTCTCCATATACGCACAGTCCGCCCATTCCCGATTCTCCAAGGTTTTTTGATTCTCCAACAACGCTTTGTCTTGTGAGCATCGTCTCCTATGCCGGGCTCCCCTCCTCCATGGGGCCTAGTTCGGTTGGCAGCAGCTACAGTCGAGGTGATGGACACTGTGCATTATGTTGGCTTTTGATCGCTAGATCAATTCACCCAGGACAAATACACGTACATACAAAGCTAGCTAGTGCAAGCTAACCTCACGAAGCAGACAAGCACACAGCTTAATTGAACAGTGCCAAGCACATGCAGGTCAAGCCGCAGCCTCCTCGTACGTGAGCTTGAGGTAGCGCTTCGATCGCTCAGATTTCGGCGTTGTCGACGGAAACCACTTAGCGAACAAATAAACTGATCGGGAAGACTTTTGGTGATAGCAACAGGGGCGTGTCGCCCCTGGCTTTTCTCTTTGTATTGCTTTACTTTTCGTTGGTTGATTACAAGGGGCTGCTACATGTATATATAGCAGGTTAGACTAGCTGGTTACATGACCGACACGGCTAGGAATCCTAATCCTACATGGACTACTAATCCCAATCGGACAAGGTGTGCTTATGTCTAACATTCACCCCCCTAAGCACAACTTTCTTGTTACCACCTGGATCCCAAACGCGGCGGTTGCTACTCATAGGCATTGCTTTTGCCGTTTCTTGTAGCACTTCAGGGATCACCATTCTTGTCGTCGGCTCGTCCATAGCTTCATGCCGACGCTCCTTCTTGATCGCGTCTTCAACCTTCACCTGTTCTTCGGTGCTTAATAGACTGTCTTTAGGATCATCCAGGGGACATCTTTTGAACCCGCGCGAGACCAATCTTTGGTCTAACTTTGAGTTCCAAGCTCTTGGCGCTTGCTTCAGCCCGTAAAGTGCCTTCTTGAGCTTGTACACTTTTCCTTCTCTTTTCTTCTCGTAGCCGAGGGGTTGTTCCACGTACATTTCTTCTGTGAGGTCACCGTTGAGGAAAGCGTATTTAACATCCATATGATGAACCTTCCAATCCTCTTGTGCTGCCAAAGCTAGGAGCACTCTCACCATCTCAATTCGAGCAACCGGTGCAAACACCTCCTCATAGTCAACTCCTTGACGTTGTACGTAGCCCTTTGCAACGAGTCTTGCCTTATACTTCACAATGGCACCCTTCGTGTCCTTCTTTAACTTGTAAACCCACTTCAAACCTATGACCTTTTGGTTCGGAGGTCGGGTTACCAAAGTCCACGTGCCATTGCTCTCGATCGCCTTCATCTCCTCATCCATGGCGTGCGTCCAACTTGAACTTTTGCTCGCCTCTACGAAGTTCGCTGGCTCCTCAATTCCGAGTAAACACAAATAGGAGTACTCGAGTGTAACTGGCTTTGCGTACTTGTAGACTTTCTTGAGGGGCTTGTAGCGACGAGGCCCGGAAGAATCCGTTGTGGCTTGCGAAGGGGGCGACACAAATTGTGTCGGTGTCGATGCACTTGAGGAACATGGCCGAGTCTCGGGCGTGGTAGATGCCGGGTCGTTGGCATCCGCATCATTGACATCCACGTCGTTGGCGTAGTCGTCGTGACCGTGACCATCATCTTGATTGTCGTTGTCACTATGCGCCTCATTGTCGATGTCGTCGCCGAGATCTCCGCCCGTGTCGTGCGCGTCGTTGTCGCTATCACCTTGCGACCCATGCGCGTCGTCGTCGGTGTCGGCACCATGATGATTACTGCCATTGCGGTCACCTTGGTTGGGTGTCTTGCCAACCACCTGGACGTCTTCCCTTGCATCATCATCAGTTGGAAATTCAACTATGAATATGTTACCATTTGGAGCATCGTTGGCTGCTGTGCTCTAATTCCACGCTTGGTTTTCTGCAAACACGACATCGCGTGAAATCCGTAGACGCTTGGTTCGTGGATCGTAGAAGCGGTATGCCTTGGTGCCGGAACTCCTCTTGTATCCGATGAACACCATCTTGGTGCTACGATCGACAAGCTTTGAGAGATGCGGCTCCGCCGTCTTCACATGCGCCACGCACCCGAATGTCCGTAGATGAGACACATTCGGCTTACGTCCGTAAATTGCTTCATACGGAGTCTTGCCGATCACCGCCTTCGTTGGAGCCCGATTGAGAAGATAGACCGCCGTCGAGACAGCTTCTCCCCAAAAAATCCCCGGTAAGTTCTTGCTCTTGAGTAAACTTCTCGCCATGTCAACGACGGTTCGATTGCGCCTTTCAACAACACCGTTCTGCTGTGGCGTATAAGGTGCCATGAGGAACCTTTTTATGCCAATCTTCACGCAGTAGTTGTTGAACTCGTTTGACGAAAACTCTCCGCCGCGATCTGTTCGTAGAGTGCGAACCTTCAGCTGGTGTTCCATCTCCGTTGCAACCTTCAGCTTCTTAAACGCTTCAAACGCCTCATCTTTAGATCGTAGGAGAACGACCCACATGTATCTCGAGTAGTCATCTACCACAAGGAAGAAGTACTTCTTTCCTCCGTGAGTTGCTGGGGTGATAGGGCCACATAGATCACCATGGAGTAGCTCGAGTGCATCACTTGCACGATAGGTAGACTGAGCAGGGAACGGCCTGCGGTGCTGTTTTCCAACCAAGCACCCATCACATACTCGATCAACATGGTCGATAAGCGGCATCCCAGATACCATCTCCATCTTCGACATCTTCTTCAAGGCGTAGAAGTTAACGTGTCCAAATCTAGCATGCCATAACCACGAATCATCATCACTCTTGGTGAGCCAACACTCCGGTTGAGATTGATCAAGGTTGAGAATATAGAGCCTGTTCCGCGTGCGATTCACACGCGCTAACACGTTTTGGATCCGTTCTCGATATTCACCTTGCATCCATTCTCGTCAAGTTTCCCGACAGAGATGATGTTGTTGCGAAGCCCTGGGATGTAGTACACTCCGGTGAGTATGCGATGTTCTCCTGTGAGACCCTCGAAGAGGACAGAGCCTTGCCCGCAAATCTCCAAATTTGAACCATCACCGAACTTGACCGAGCCTTGAACATCATATTCCAGCTCGAGGAACTTCTCCTTGCACCCCGTCATGTGGTTACTGGCACCTGTGTCTAGATACCACGACACGTTCTGGCTCCCGAATAACTTTGGTGTTACCTTTTTCTCATGAAGTAGCACCTTCCGGCTTGGTTTCACAACCACCGTGTGGACGAGATCACAAACTTCGGCCATCAGAAGACCTGGACGTTCGTCTTCCTGCTTCGCCAAATTTTCCTTGATCTCCCGCTTGTTAGGCTCCACGAGATCACAAACTTCGGCCATCAGAAGACCTGGACATTCGTCTTCCTGCTTCGCCAAATTTGCCTTGATCTCCCACTTGTTAGGGTCCGGACAATCCTTCGCAAAGTGGCCCATCTAGTTGCAGTTATAGCACTTGACCTCGGACATATCCAAGTTCCGTGGCTTCCGCTCTTTAGATCGGTCCGCCTTACCACGACCTTGTGGCTTGCCTTTTCCTTTGCCTTCTTCGGTTTGTCCGCCGCGCTTTGCGTTGCTTGAGCCTTCGCCAACGTTGCGCCTTCCTTTGCTACTTGGGGACTCCCAATCTGCGCGTGAGTACATGAGTTGGTCACCACCTCCTCCTTTGCCTTTCCGACAACCACGAGCATTCTCTTCCCATGTCCGCAAGCGTCCGATCGCCTCCGTTATGGTCATATCATCGATGTCGTAAAGCTGCTCAAGCGTGCCAATGATATACGTGAATTTATCAGTCACCGAACTGAAAAACTTCTCCACAATCTCGGTCTCCTCGAGCTTTGCACCAAGCGTGTGGATCTCTCCCACCAATGTAGTCAGACGCATGGCATAGTCGTTCACCGATTCAGTTTCCTCCATCTGCAACTTGTGAAATTGGCGCTTCAGCACTTGTGCCCGAGCCTTGGCGACGCGATCTTCTCCGATCCTCATCTCTTTGAGTGTGTTCCACGCCTCTCTTGCTGTCTCGAACTCCGCCAATGTCATCAGCACGGAATCCGGCACAGACTGGGCTATGGCGGCCATGGCACCTTCGTCGCACTCTTTGTCGACGTCGTCGTCCGTGATGGCCTCCCACACTCGAAGGGTTCGGAGAATGATCTTCATCTTCACCGTCCACACGCCGTAGTTGGCGTCAGTGAGCATCGGGTACTGGATGGGGATGTTGCAATGCGCCTGTACGTTGGCGCCGCCCGTTCCACCACCACTTGTTGCTGACTTGCCGCCCTTCTTCACATTGTCGCCTTTCTTGTTCGCCTTGGAACCGCCGTTGCCAGACTTGACCGACTCAGCGTCGCTGTCCGTCATCGTAGATCGTAGATCGTCGAGGCTCTAGATACCAATTGTTGGCTTTTGATCTCTAGATCAGATCAACCAGGATCACTACGTACGTGCAACTAGCTAGCAAGCAAGCTAGCAGGGAGCTTAATCGATTCTGGCCGTACGTGCCCGTACGTACGGTGTAGCCGGCGACTCTCCCGACGGAACTTGCGATCCAAACCGATCAGAAGAAAATCAGAAGCAATAAAAAGTGTACAAGGCTTGTCAAGAGCCTTTGGCAATCACCAAAAGTTTTTCCTCTGTCTAGTTTGGATCGCAAGTTCCGTCGGGAGAGTCGCCGGCTACACCGTACGTACGGGCACGTACGGCCAGAATCGATTAAGCTCCCTGCTAGCTTGCTTGCTAGCTAGTTGCACGTACGTAGTGATCCTGGTTGATCTGATCTAGAGATCAAAAGCCAACACATTACGCCCATCCTATGGCGGCGGCCATAGCGGGGACACCTGCCACTGTGCTTGCATCTCCGCTCGAGACCAATGAACGGTGAGCTGACTCCGCACCCGGAGCCCTGATTCGCAAGGAGCGTAGGCATTTGTAGATGCAGTGACAGATGAACACGTCGCCAGCGAGCTAGGAGGGGCCGCGGGTGCTCGACGCGCTCGTCTCCTATCCGTCCACTATCCTCGGTCGCCACCACACCATCTTCAGTCCGGCAAGTGGTTGATGTGGTCACACAAGCTGGGTGGTAGGCCATGGTGGCTGCGATGTGGCAACATTGGTAGGCTTCGCGACGTGGTTGCCTGGGCAATGATCCCAGACAAGAGGGTGCCAGCGTGATGTTGATGACCTCCTTTAGCGGTGTGCGCGCCGGAGAAATTGCCATATGTGGTTGTCTACGGCTGGGTATGCGCACGATGGTGGTGTGGACATCGAAGGCGGCGCAGAGGAGCCGCTGGGTCGATGATCGACCTCGGCGACGCCCATGGGTGAACGTCTAGCGCCGATGATAAGCATTTTTTCAGCGGTGGTCAGCGGTGTGGATTCGACATTTCTATGTGTAGATCGGATGCGGTGGCACGCTAGTTGGTGCAGCTCGACGACTGCAAGATTTGCCGGATTAGATGGATTTGGCGTGATGCACCGAACATTGGCCTGGTCGCATTGAGAGGTTTTGTGAGGCGCAACCCATCTCCCCCACTGCTGCCGGTGAAAGCCGCCATGGCGGTGCATCTAGTAGCGACGACTACTAGGTGCTACCATGGCGCACACGATAACCATTGACAAGACGTCAGTGCAATAGTGATCGGAAGAGACGAGATGGTGTCTTCCCTTCCGACGTTTTCTCATTTGGCCGGTTA
>NC_041393.1:759838500-759872471 GCF_002162155.2 Triticum dicoccoides | reverse complement strand
TAGACATCAGGGTGCATTATCTTCGGTGAAAACTCGGGATCTTGCCTTATGGCTTGATCGGGCAGCGTGAACGCTCGTGCATTGTTACCTTGTTGAAGATGCTGGTTTGAAGATATACTTTGGGTTCACAAACAATCCTTGGTCTGACATCTGGTTGGACCAGGTAACATCGGCCTACGAGCGGTGTTTTCTTCTTGAAGACGAGGTCTTGGAGAATTGTGCCTTTTAGCTGCTAATATGCCATCGTCGGTTTGGCGGTACAATTTGAGGAGGTTGTGGCGAGGCGGGTCCGATGTGACTAGCCTCAATTTTGTTCTTTTTTCTCTCTGTAAGCCAATTATTTCAGTATATATTTGTGTGCATTAGCAAAGGCTGAGGGTTGTCCCCTCTTTTCAAAAAGATAAATAATGCTTTGCACGCACAACTTCCCGTCACGACAAGGGAGTGTGGGTGCATTAATTGTGCTCCTTCCTAGTACTGACTGCACACAATCTTAACTACCCCACACATGGATGGGTTGGGAGAGAGAGAGAGCACCCGCGCGAGAGAGAGTATACATGCATTGTGTAGAACTGAGGGGACCAGCTTCCATAGCCAATCAGGCTTGTAGGCAAAACTGAACGAGTCATCCAATTCATAAAAAACCAGATGAAATTATTCTAGTTTAGACCGAACGGAACAATCCTTTCTTTAGTATGTGGATCCAAGGTTGCGTGCAGGGAGGACTAGTTCTATTTTTCAAGTTGCAGTTTTTGATAGGAGACCTACACTGAGCTTGAGAAGATTCTTTTTTGGCCATCTTTCTACATCTATGACCAAGTCTCATCACACATTGGGAGCCACGAAATAGGTACCATAACACTCAAGTTGTACAATTAAATTACTCGACGTACTCAATGATTTATGTCAGTTGAAGGCTTGGACTGTTTCCACGCAAAAAAGAAAAAGAAAAAGGTTTGGATTGTTGGGATGTTCGTCAACTGCAAGCTTCAGTGCTTCATGCATCACCTCAAAGTCATCAGCATTTAGTGGAAGTCTCACTTGCTCTTTCTGAAGTGAAGGAAGGTTCCCCCAACGCTGATGCAACAAAGTCATCGTCGAAGTTAACGTTGGCATCCTTCAAGGTCGAGACGTTGGCATACCCTAGTCCCCAGTAGCAACATGTCCGGTGCAAACGTGTCGAAGTGAGTACCACAATCGGGAGAATTCATCAAAACCTTGAAAGTGGTAGTTACTACCCCCTCCGTCCAGGTCTGTTTGGCTGGCGGGCAACCCCAATGTACGTGTCTGTTTTTACGAGGGTTAGGTTCAAACCTTTGAAAGAACTTCGAATCTCCCATTCACCCCCTCTGGTCGATATACTCTCGGTCCTTATAATTGGTATTAGAGCGAGCCGTCCTTGTATCTGTTTATTAAAGGTCTAACCGCCTTGGAGTTTTGAGTATGTTGTTCGCAGGTAGATCCATGCGCTTTGAAAGATTTCCTGTCTTCGATGGAAATGACTATCTCTACTCGCAAGGATGAATGAGAACTAGACTTCAAGCTATCGGTGAGGAGCTATGGCAGATTGTGGAAAACTTATATGCTCCCTCCATTCGCTTATACAAGGCCACAAACTCAAATTACAGGTACCTAGGTAAAATTTAATGACTACTTTGTAAGCAAACTTTTCTTATTGTTAACTGGGATCATTAATACGCCCGCATGCATGCAAGGAAGGAATGAGAAGGAAGTAGCACAGTGCCATTATGACTACATGCATGCAAGTATTAAACAAGTTGCTACTACGAGAAAACATCATTAAATTTTGCCTCGGTACACTTTTTTTTCTTGGTGATGATTCTTTTGGAAAATAATGGTGTACAAGTTTTGTTCTACAAAATATTATCGATGTGCTATTCTCAGAAAACTTGATAAAATATAATCATCAGGAGTCATCGTTATTCATAACAATGATAATTTTGCTTATCAATTTCATATGTTCTTAAACGTATTATCATTTATCTATAAACTTCGTGCTACTACTGCAACGCTCCAGTTTTCAGTATAGTGGACGTAGAAGGAATATTGTACGATGGCCAAGGAAATAGCCAGGAGGAAAGTAGTAGAGAAGAGAACAAAAATAAATTTGAAAGCCAGCACTGCCAGTAGAATGGTTGGGGATGACTATGGCGGTAGACATCAGGATGCATTATCTTCGGTGATAACTCAGGATGTTGCCTTATGGCTTGATCGGGCAGCGTCAACACCTGTGCATTGTTACCTTGTTGATGATGCTGGTTCGAAGATATACTTCGGGTTCACAAAAAATCCTTGGTCTTCCATCTGGTTGGACCAGCTAACATCGCCCTGCAAGCGGTGTTTTCTTCTTGAAGACGTGGTCTTGAAGCATTGTGCCCTTTATCTGCTAATATGTCGTCGGAGGTTTGGCGGTACAGTTTGAGGAGGTTGTCGGGAGGCGGGTCCTATGTGGTTGGCCTCAATTTTGTTCTTTTTTCTCTTTATAAGCCAATTTTTTCAGCGTTTTCAATAATTAATAATATATGATTGTGTGCATCAGCAAAGGCTGAGGGTTGTCCCCTCTTTTTAAAAAGAATAATGCTTTGCATGCACAACTTCCCCTCGCGACAAAGGGAGTGTGGGTGCATTAATTGCGCTCTTTCCTAGTATTGACTGCACACAAATTTTAACCACCCCACACATGGGTGGGTTGGGAGAGAGAGAGAGAGAGAGCGCACACGTGAGAGAGAGTATACATGCATTGTGTAGAACTGAGAGGACCAGCTTGCATAGCCAATCAGGCTTGTTGGCAAAACTGAACAAGTCATCTGATTCATACAAAACCAGATGAAATTATTCTAGTTTTGATTGAACGGAACAATCCTTTCTGTAGTATGTGGATCCAAGGTTATGCGCACGGAGGACTAGTTCTATTTTTCAAGTTGCAGTTTCTGATAGGAGACCTACAATGAGTTCGAGAAGATTCTTTTTTTGGCCATCTGTCTACATCTATGACCAAGTTTCATCACACATTCGGAGCCACGAAATAGGTACCATAACACTCAAGTTGTACAATTAAATCACTCGACGTACCCAATGATTTATGTCAGTTGAAGGCTTGGACTGTTTCCACGCAAAAAAGAAAAAGAAAAAGGTTTGGACTGTTGGGATGTTGGTCAACTGCAAGCTTTAGTGCTTCCTGCATCACCTCAAAGTCATCAGTATTTAGTGGAAGTCTCACTTGCACTTTCTGAAGTGAAGGAAGGTTCCCCCAACGCTGATGCAACAAAGTCATCGTCGAAGTTAACGTTGGCATCCTTCAAGGCCGATACGTTGGCATACCCTAGTCCCCAGTAGCAACCTGACCGGTGCAGATGTGTTGAAGTGAGTACCTCAATCGGGTGAGTGCATCAAAACCTATAAAGTGGTAGTTAGTACCCCCTCCGTCCAGGTTTGTTAGGCTGGCGGGCAACCCCAATGTACGTGTCTGTTTTTACGAGGGTTAGGTTCCAACCTTTGAAAGAATTTTGAATCTCCCATTCAGCCCCTCTGGTCGATATACTCTCGGTCCTTATAATTGGTATTAGAGCGAGGCCTCCTTGTATATGTTTATTAAAGGTCTAACCACCTTGGAGTTTAGAGTATGTTGTACGCAGGTAGATCCACGCGCTTTGAAAGATTTCCTGTCTTCGATGGAAATGACTATCTCTACTGGCAAGGCTGAATGAGAACTAGACTTCAAGCTATCAGTGAGGAGCTATGGCAGATTGTGGAAAACTTATATACTCCCTCCATTCCCTTATACAAGGCCACAAACTCAAATTACAGGCACCTATGTAAAATTTAATGACTACTTTGTAAGCAAACTTTTCTTATTGTTAATTGGGATCATTAATACGCCCGCATGCATGCAAGGAAGGAATGAGAAGGAAGTAGCACAGTGTCATTATGACTACATGCATGCAAGTATTAAACAAGTTGCTACTACGAGAAAACATCATTAAATTTTGCCTCGGTTATTGTTAGTGGCCTTGTATAGATGCAAAATGTATTTTTCATAGTGGTCTTGTATAAGGGAATGGAGGGAGTACCATTGAGCACCAGAAGCCCCCCTCCACTCGTGAAGATGAAGCAAACATTCGATTGAATGCACAAGCAAAAGATATCATCTGTGACAACATCTCAGGAGCTACTTTCATTATCTTCAGAAACCTTGACAGGGCGAAAGAAATCTGGGATGCCATCAGAAATGTTCATGAAGGTGTCATCACCAGAACTGAAGCACACACAAATATGTTTCATGCCATGTTTTCTCACTTACGAAGTCTTTGAAAAGAAAGTGTCATGGAACTCACTGATGTGTTAACCAACATTGTTGAACGATTACATCAACGTGGAGTAAAAGTTATCACCGAGTAAGATGTGGTCGACAAGTTGCTCATTGCTCTTGATATAGTCTATTAAAACATTGAAATCTAATGAAGGTGGCTGAAAGGGAATCCGTAGCTTTGATTATTTGCCTAATACACTTTTTTCTCTTGGTTATGATTCTTTTGGAAAATAATGGTGTACAAGTTTTGTTCTACAAAATATTATCGATGTGCTATTCTCAAAAAACCTGATAAAATCTAATCATCAGGAGTCATCGTTATTCATAACAATGATAATTTTGCTTATCAATTTCATATGTTCTTAACCGTATTATCACTTATCAATAAACTTTGTGCTACTACTGCAACGCTCCAGTTTTCATTATAGTGGGCGAAGGAATACTGTACGATGGCCAAGGAAATAGCCAGGAGGAAAGTAGTAGAGAAGAGAACAAAAATAAAATTGAAAGCCAGCACTGCCAGTAGAATGGTTGGGGATGACTATGGCGGTAGACATCAGGATGGATTATCTTCAGTGATAACTCGGGATCTTGCCTCATGGCTTGATCGGGCAGCGTCAACGCCTGTGCATTGTTACCTTGTTGAAGATGCTGGTTCGAAGATATACTTCGGGTTCAGAAAAAATCCTTGGTCTTCCATCTGGTTGGGCCAGCTAACATCGCCCTGCAAGCGGTGTTTTCTTCTTGAAGACGTGGTCTTGAAGCATTGTGCCCTTTATCTGCTAATATGTCGTCGGAGGTTTGGCGGTACAGTTTGAGGAGGTTGTCGGGAGGCGGGTCCTATGTGGTTGGCCTCAATTTTGTTCTTTTTTCTCTTTATAAGCCAATTTTTCAGCGTTTTCAATAATTAATAATATATGATTGTGTGCATCCGCAAAGGCTGAGGGTTGTCCCCTCTTTTTAAAAAGAATAATGCTTTGCATGCACAACTTCCCCTCGCGACGAAGGGAGTGTGGGTGCGTTAATTGCGCTCTTTCCTAGTATTGACTGCACACAAATTTTAACCACCCCACACATGGGTGGGTTGGGAGAGAGAGAGAGAGAGCGCACGTGAGAGAGAGTATACATGCATTGTGTAGAACTGAGAGGACCAGCTTGCATAGACAATCAGGCTTGTAGGCAAAACTGAACAAGTCATCTGATTCATACAAAACCAGATGAAATTATTCTAGTTTTGATCGAACGGAACAATCCTTTCTTTAGTATGTGGATCCAAGGTTATGCGCACGGAGGACTAGTTCTATTTTTGAAGTTGCAGTTTCTGATAGGAGACCTACAATGAGTTCGAGAAGATTCTTTTTTTGGCCATCTGTCTACATCTATGACCAAGTCTATTCACACATTCGGAGCCATGAAATAGGTACCATAACACTCAAGTTTTACAATTAAATCACTCGACGTACCAAATGATTTATGTCAGTTGAAGGCTTGGACTGTTTCCACGCAAAAAAGAAAAAGAAAAAGGTTTGGACTGTTGGGATGTTCGTCAACTGCAAGCTTCAGTGCTTCATGCATCTCCTCAAAGTCATGAGCATTTAGTGGAAGTCTCACTTGCACTTTCTGAAATGAAGGAAGGTTCCCCCAACGCTGATGCAACAAAGTCATCGTTGAAGTTAACATTGGCATCCTTCAAGGCCGAGACGTTGGCATACCCTAGTCCCCAGTAGCAACCTGACCGGTGCAAATGTGTTGAAGTGAGTACCCCAATCGGGTGAGTGCATCAAATCTTTGAAAGTGGTAGTTAGTACCCCCTCCCTCCAGGTTTGTTAGGCCAGCGGGCAACCCCAATGTACGTGTCTGTTTTTACGAGGGTTAGGTTCAAACCTTTGAAAGAATTTCGAATCTTCCATTCACCCCCTCTGGTCGATATACTCTCGGTCCTTATAATTGGTATTAGAGAGAGGCCTCCTTGTATCTATTTATTAAAGGTCTAACCGCCTTGGAGTTTTGAGTATGTTGTACGCAGGAAGATCCACGCGCTTTGAAAGATTTCCTGTCTTCGATGGAAATGACTATCTCTACTGGCAAGGCTGAATGAGAACTAGACTTCAAGCTATTAGTGAGGAGCTATGACAGATTGTGGAAAACTTATATACTCCCTCCATTCCCTTATACAAGGCCACAAAATCAAATTACAGGTACCTAGGTAAAATCTAATGACTACTTTGTAAGCAAACTTTTCTTATTGTTAACTGGGATCATTAATACGCCCACATGCATGCAAGGAAGGAATGAGTAGGAAGTAGCACAGTGTCATTATGACTACATGCATGCAAGTATTAAACAAGTTGCTACTACAAGAAAACATCATTAAATTTTGCCTCAGTTACTGTTAGTGGCCTTGTATAGATGGAAAATGTATTTTTCATAGTAGTCTTGTATAAGGGAATGGAGGGAGTACCATTGAGCACCAGAAGCCCCCCCTCCACTCGTGAAGATGAAGCAAACATTCGATTGAACGCACAAGCAAAATATATCATCTGGGACAACATCTCAGGAGCTATTTTCATTTGCTTCAGAAACCTTGACATGGCGAAAGAAATCTGGGATGCCATCACAAATGTTCATGAAGGTGTCATCACCGGAACTGAAGCACACACAAATATGTTTCATGCCATGTTTTCTCACTTACGAAGTCTTTGAAAAGAAAGTGTCATGGAACTCACTGATGTCTTAACCAACATTGTTGAACGATTACATCAACGTGGAGTAAAAGTTATCACCGACCAAGATGTGGTCAACAAGTTGCCCATTACTCTTGATATAGTCTATTAAAGCATTGAAATCTAATGAACGTGGATGAAAGGGAATCCGTAGCTTTGATTATTTTCCTAATACACTTTTTTTCTTGGTGATGATTCTTTTGGAAAATAATGGTGTACAAGTTTTGTTCTACAAAATATTATCGATGTGCTATTCTCAAGAAACCTGATAAAATATAATCATCAGGAGTCATCGTTATTCATAACAATGATAATTTTTCTTATCAATTTCATATGTTCTTAACTGTATTAACATTTATCAATAAACTTTGTGCTACTACTGCAACGCTCCAGTTTTCATTATAGTGGGCGAAGAAGGAATACGGTACGATGGCCAAGGAAATAGCCAGGAGGAAAGTAGTAGAGAAGAGAACAAAAATAAAATTGAAAGCCAGCACTGCCAGTAGAATGGTTGGGGATGACTATGGCGGTAGACATCAGGATGGATTATCTTCGGTGATAACTCGGGATCTTGCCTCATGGCTTGATCGGACAGCGTCAACGCCTGTGCATTGTTACCTTGTTGAAGATGCTGGTTCGAAGATATACTTCGGGTTCACAAAAAATCCTTGGTCTTCCATCTGGTTGGGCCAGCTAACATCGCCCTGCAAGCGGTGTTTTCTTCTTGAAGACGTGGTCTTGAAGCATTGTGCCCTTTATCTGCTAATATGTCATCGGAGGTTTCGCGGTACAGTTTGAGGAGGTTGTCGGGAGGTAGGTCCTATGTGGTTGGCCTCAATTTTGTTCTTTTTTCTCTTTATAAGCCAATTTTTTCAGCGTGTTCAATAATTAATAATATATGATTGTGTGCATCAGCAAAGGCTGAGGGTTGTCCCCTCTTTTTAAAAAGACAAATAATGCTTTGCATGCACAACTTCCCCTCGCGACGAAGGGAGTGTGCGTGGATTAATTGCGCTCTTTCCTAGTATTGACTGCACACAAATTTTAACCACCCCACACATGGGTGGGTTGGGAGAGAGAGAGAGCGCACATGATAGAGAGTATACATGCATTGTGTAGAACTGAGAGGACCAGCTTGCATAGCCTATCAGGCTTGTAGGCAAAACTGAACAAGTCATCCATTCATACAAAACTAGAAGAAATTATTCTAGTTTAGATCGAACGGAACAATCCTTTCTTTAGTATGTGGATCCAAGGTTATGCGCACGGAAGACAAGTTCTATTTTTCAAGTTGCAGTTTCTGATAGGAGACCTACAATGAGTTCGAGAAGATTCTTTTTTTGGCCATCTTTCTACATCTATGACCAAGTCTCATCACACATTGGGAGCCATGAAATAGGTACCATCACACTCAAGTTGTACAATTAAATCACTCGACGTACCAAATGATTTATGTCAATTGAAGGTTTGAACTGTTTCCACGCAAAAAAGAAAAAGAAAAAGGTTTGGACTGTTGGGATGTTCGTCAACTGCAAGCTTCAGTGCTTAATGCATCACCTCAAAGTCATGAGCATTTAGTGGAAGTCTCACTTGCACTTTATGAAGTGAAGGAAGGTTCCCCCAACGCTGATGCAACAAAGTCATCGTTGAAGTTAACGTTGGCATCCTTCAAGGCCGAGATGTTGGCATACCCTAGTCCCCAGTAACAACCTGACCGGTGCAAATGTGTTGAAGTGAGTACCCCAATCGGGTGAGTGCATCAAAACTTTGAAAGTGGTAGTTAGTACCCCCTCCCTCCAGGTTTGTTAGGCCGGCGGGCAACCCCAATGTACGTGTCTGTTTTTACGAGGGTTAGGTTCAAACCTTTGAAAGAATTTCGAATCTCCCATTCACCCCCTCTGGTCGATATACTCTCGGTCCTTATAATTGGTATTAGAGCGAGGCCTCCTTGTATCTGTTTATTAAAGGTCTAACTGCCTTGGAGTTTTGAGTATGTTGTACGCAGGTAGATCCACGTGCTTTGAAAGATTTCCTGTCTTCGATGGAAATGACTATCTCTACTGGCAAGGCTGAATGAGAACTAGACTTCAAGCTATCAGTGAGGAGCTATGGCAGATTGTGGAAAACTTATATACTACCTCCATTCCCTTATACAAGGCCACAAACTCAAATTACAGGTACCTAGGTAAAATTTAATGACTACTTTGTAAGCAAGCTTTTCTTATTGTTAACTGGGATCATTAATACGCCCGCATGCATGCAAGGAAGGAATGAGAAGGAAGTTGCACAGTGTCATTATGACTACATGCATGCAAGTATTAAACAAGTTGCTACTACGAGAAAACATCATTAAATTTTCCCTCGGTTACTGTTAGTGGCCTTGTATAGACGCAAAATGTATTTTTCATAGTGGTCTTGTATAAGGGAATGGAGGGAGTACCATTGAGCACCCGAAGCCCTCCTACACTCGTGAAGATGAAGCAAACATTCGATTGAATGCACAAGCAAAAGATATCATCTGTGACAACATCTCAGGAGCTATTTTCATTTGCTTCAAAAACCTTGACATGGCGATAGAAATCTGGGATGCCATCAGAAATGTTCATGAAGGTGTCATCACCAGAACTGAAGCACACTCAAATATAATCATCAGGAGTCATCGTTATTCATAACAATGATAATTTTGCTTATCAATTTCATATGTTCTTAACCGTATTATCACTTATCAATAAACTTTGTGCTACTACTGCAACGCTCCAGTTTTCATTATAATGGGCGAAGAAGGAATATGGTACGATGGCCAAGGAAATAGCCAAGAGGAAAGTAGTAGAGAAGAGAACAAAAATAAAATTGAAAGTCAGCACTGCCAGTCGAATGGTTGGGGATGACTATGGCGGTAGACATCAGGATGGATTATCTTCGGTGATAACTCGGGATCTTGCCTCATGGCTTGATCGGGCAGCGTCAACGCCTGTGCATTGTTACCTTGTTGAAGATGCTGGTTCGAAGATATACTTCGGGTTCACAAAAAATCCTTGGTCTTCCATCTGGTTGGGCCAGCAAACATCGCCCTGCAAGCGGTGTTTTCTTCTTGAAGACGTGGTCCTGAAGAATTGTGCCCATTATCTGCTAATATGTCATCGGAGGTTTGGCGGTACAGTTTGAGGAGGTTGTCGGGAGGCAGGTCCTATGTGGTTGGCCTCAATTTTGTTCTTTTTTCTCTTTATAAGCCAATTTTTTCAGCGTGTTCAATAATTAATAATATATGATTGTGTGCATCAGCAAAGGCTGAGGGTTGTCCCCTCTTTTTAAAAAGACAAATAATGCTTTGCATGCACAACTTCCCCTCGCGACGAAGGGAGTGTGGGTGGATTAATTGCGCTCTTTCCTAGTATTGACTGCACACAAATTTTAACCACCCCACACATGGGTGGGTTGGGAGAGAGAGAGAGAGCGCACATGATAGAGAGTATACATGCATTGTGTAGAACTGAGAGGACCAGCTTGCATAGCCAATCAGGCTTGTAGGCAAAATTGAACAAGTCGTCCGATTCATACAAAACTAGACGAAATTTTTCTAGTTTAGAACGAACGGAACAATCTTTTCTTTAGTATGTGGATCCAAGGTTGTGCGCTCAGAGGACTAGTTCTATTTTTCAAGTTGCAGTTTCTGATAGGAGACCTACAATGAGTTCGAGAAGATTCTTTTTTGGCCATCTTTCTACATCTATGACCAAGTCTCATCACACATTGGGAGCCACCAAATAGGTACCATAACACTCAAGTTGTACAATTAAATCACTCGATGTACCAAATGATTTATGTCAGTTGAAGGCTTGGACTATTTCCACGCAAAAAAGAAAAAGAAAAAGGTTTGGACTGTTGGGATGTTCGTCAACTGCAAGCTTCAGTGCTTCATGCAGCACCTCAAAGTCATGAGCATTTAGTGGAAGTCTCACTTGCACTTTCTGAAGTGAAGGAAGGTTCCCCCAACGCTGATGCAACAAAGTCATCGTTGAAGTTAACGTTGGCATCCTTCAAGGCCGAGACGTTGGCATACCCTAGTCCCCAGTAGCAACCTGACAGGTGCAAGTGTGTTGAAGTGAGTACCCCAATCGGGTGAGTGCATCAAAACTTTGAAAGTGGTAGTTAGTACCCCCTCCCTCCAGGTTTGTTAGGCCGGCGGGCAACCCCAATCTACATGTCTGTTTTTACGAGGGTTAGGTTCAAACCTTTGAAAGAATTTCGAATCTCCCTTTCACCCCCTCTGGTCGATATACTCTCGGTCCTTATAATTGGTATTAGAGCGAGGCCTCCTTGTATCTGTTTATTAATGGTCTAACCGCCTTGGAGTTTTAAGTATGTTGTACGTAGGTAGATCCACGCGCTTTGAAAGATTTCCTGCCTTCGATGGAAATGACTATCTCTACAGGCAAGGCTGAATGAGAACTAGACTTCAAGCTATCAGTGAGGAGCTATGGCAGATTGTGGAAAACTTATATACTCCCTCCATTCCCTTATACAAGGTCACAAACACAAATTACAGGTACCTAGGTAAAATTTAATGACTTCTTTGTAAGAAAACTTTTCTTATTGTTAACTGGGATCATTAATACTCCCGCATGCATGCAAGGAAGGAATGAGAAGGAAGTAGCACAGTGTCATTATGACTACATGCATGCAAGTATTAAACAAGTTGCTACTACGAGAAAACATCATTAAATTTTGCCTCGGTTACTGTTAGTGGCCTTGTATAGACGCAAAATGTATTTTTCATAGTGGTCTTCTATAAGGGAATGGAGGGAGTACCATTGAGCACCCGAAGCCCCCCTCCACTCGTGAAGATGAAGCAAACATTCGATTGAATGCACAAGCAAAAGATATCATCTGTGACAACATCTCAGGAGCTATTTTCATTTGCTTCAAAAACATTGACATGGCGATAGAAATCTGGGATGCCATCAGAAATGTTCATGAAGGTGTCATCATCAGAACTAAAGCACACTCAAATATACTCATCAGGAGTCATCGTTATTCATAACAATGATAATTTTGCTTATCAATTTCATATGTTCTTAACCGTATTATCACTTATCAATAAACTTTGTGCTACTACTGCAACGCTCCAGTTTTCATTATAGTGGGCGAAGAAGGAATACGGTACGATGGCCAAGGAAATAGCCAGGAGGAAAGTAGTAGAGAAGAAAACAAAAATATAATTGAAAGCCAGCACTGCCAGTAGAATGGTTGGGGATAACTATGGCGGTAGACATCAGGATGGATTATCTTCGGTGATAACTCGGGATCTTGCCTCATGACTTGATCGGGCAGCGTCAACGCCTGTGCATTGTTACCTTGTTGAAGATGCTGGTTCGAAGATATACTTCGGGTTCACAAAAAATCCTTGGTCTTCCATCTGGTTGGGCCAGCTAACATCGCCCTGCATGCGGTGTTTTCTTCTTGAAGACGTGGTCTTGAAGCATTGTGCCCTTTATCTGCTAATATGTCATCGGAGGTTTGGCGGTACAGTTTGAGGAGGTTGTCGAGAGGCAGGTCCTATGTGGTTGGGCTCAATTTTGTTCATTTTTCTCTTTATAAGCCAATTTTTTTCAGCGTGTTCAATAATTAATAATATATGATTGTGTGCATCAGCAAAGGCTGAGGGTTGTCCCCTCTTTTTAAAAAGATAAATAATGCTTTGCATGCACAACTTCCCCTCGCGACGAAGGGAGTGTGCGTGGATTAATTGCGCTCTTTCCTAGTATTGAGTGCACACAAATTTTAACCATCCCACACATGGGTGGGTTGGGAGAGAGAGAGAGAACGCGCACATGATGGAGAGTATACATGCATTTTGTAGAACTGAGAGGACCAGCTTGCATAGCCAATCAGGCTTGTAGGCAAAACTGAACAAGTCGTCCGATTCATACAAAACTAGATGAAAATTTTCTAGTTTAGATCGGACGGAACAATCCTTTCTTTAGTATGTGGATCCAAGGTTATGCGCATGGAGGACTAGTTCTATTTTTCAAGTTGCAGTTTCTGATAGGAGACCTACAATGAGTTCGAGAAGATTCTTTTTTTGGCCATCTTTCTACATCTGTGACCAAGTCTCATAACACATTGGGAGCCACGAAATAGGTACCATAAGACTCAAGTTGTACAATTAAATCACTCGTCGTACCAAATGATTTATGTCAGTTGAAGGCTCGGACTGTTTCCACGCAAAAAAGAAAAAGAAAAACGTTTGGACTGTTGGGATGTTCGTCAACTGCAAGCTTCAGTGCTTCATGCATCACCTCAAAGTCATGAGCATTTAGTGGAAGTCTCACTTGCACTTTCTGAAGTGAAGGAAGGTTCCCCCAACGCTGATGCAACAAAATCATCGTTGAAGTTAACGTTGCCATCCTTCAAGGCCGAGACATTGGCATACCCTAGTCCCCAGTAGCAACCTGACCGGTGCAAATGTGTTGAAGTGAGTACCCCAATCGGGTGAGTGCATCAAAACTTTGAAAGTGGTAGTTAGTACCCCCTCCCTCCAGGTTTGTTAGGCCATCGGGCAACCCCAATGTACATGTCTGTTTTCACGAGGGTTAGGTTCAAACCTTTGAAAGAATTTTGAATCTCCCATTCACCCCCTCTGGTCGATATACTCTCGGTCCTTATAATTGGTATTAGAGCGAGGCCTCCTTGTATCTGCTTATTAAAGGTCTAACCGCCTTGGAGTTTTGAGTATGTTGTACGCAGGTAGATCCACGCGCTTTGAAAGATTTCATGTCTTCGATGGAAATGACTATCTCTATTGGCAAGGCTGAATGAGAACTAGACTTCAAGCTATCAGTGAGGAGCTCTGGCAGATTGTGGAAAGCTTATATACTCCCTCCATTCCCTTATACAAGGCCACAAAATCAAATTACAGGTACCTAGGTAAAATTTAATGACTACTTTGTAAGCAAACTTTTCTTATTGTTAACTAGGATCATTAATACGCCCGCATGCATGCAAGGAAGGAATGAGAAGGAAGTAGCACAGTGTCATTATGACTACATGCATGCAAGTATTAAACAAGTTGCTACTACGAGAAAACATCTTTAAATTTTGCCTCGGTTACTGTTAGTGGCCTTGTATAGATGCAAAATGTATTTTTCATAGTGGTCTTGTATAAGGGAATGGAGGGAGTACCATTGAGCACCAGAAGCCCCCCCTCCACTCGTGAAGATGAAGCAAACATTCGATTGAATGCACAAGCAAAAGATATCATCTGTGACAACATCTCAGGAGCTATTTTCATTTGCTTTAGAAACCATGACATGGCGAAAGAAATCTGGGATGCCATCAGAAATGTTCATGAAGGTGTCGTCACCAGAATTGAAGCACACACAAATATGTTTCATGCCATGTTTTCACTTACGAAGTCTTTGAAAAGAAAGTGTCATGGAACTCACTGATGTCTTAACCAACATTGTTGAACGATTACATCAACGTGGAGTAAAAGTTATCACCGACCAAGATGTGGTCAACAAGTTGCTCATTACTCTTGATGTAGTCTATTAAAACATTGAAATCTAATGAAGGTGGCTGAAAGGGAATCTGTAGCTTTGATTATTTGCATAATACACTTTTTTTTCTTGGTGATGATTCTTTTGGAAAATAATGGTGTACAAGTTTTGTTCTACAAAATATTATCGATGTGCTATTCTCAAAAAACCTGATAAAATATAATCATCAGGAGTCATCATTATTCATAACAATGATAATTTTGCTTATCAATTTCATATGTTCTTAACTGTATTATCACTTATCAATAAATTTTGTGCTACTACTGCAACGCTCCAGTTTTCATTATAGTGGGCGAAGAAGGAATACAGTACGATGGCCAAGGAAATAGCCAGGAGGAAAGTAGTAGAGAACAGAACAAAAATAAAATTGAAAGCCAGCACTGCCAGTAGAATGGTTGGGGATGACTATGGCGGTAGACATCAGGATGGATTATCTTCGGTGATAACTCGGGATCTTGCCTCATGGCTTGATCGGGCAGCGTCAACGCCTATGCATTGTTACCTTGTTGAAGATGCTGGTTCGAAGATATACTTCGAGTTCACAAAAAATCCTTGGTCTTCCATCTGGTTGGGCCAGCTAACATCGCCCTGCAAGCGGTGTTTTCTTCTTGAAGACGTGGTCTTGAAGCATTGTGCCCTTTATCTGCTAATATGTCATCGGAGGTTTGGCGGTACAGTTTGAGGAGGTTGTCGGGAGGCAGGTCCTATGTGGTTGGCCTCAATTTTGTTCTTTTTTCTCTTTATAAGCCAATTTTTTCAGCGTGTTCAATAATTAATAATATATGATTGTGTGCATCAGCAAAGGCTGAGGGTTGTCCCCTCTTTTTAAAAAGATAAATAATGCTTTGCATGCACAACTTCCCCTCGCGACGAAGGGAGTGTGCGTGGATTAATTGCGCTCTTTCCTAGTATTGAGTGCACACAAATTTTAACCATCCCACACATGGGTGGGTTGGGAGAGAGAGAGAGAACGCGCACATGATGGAGAGTATACATGCATTTTGTAGAACTGAGAGGACCAGCTTGCATAGCCAATCAGGCTTGTAGGCAAAACTGAACAAGTCGTCCGATTCATACAAAACTAGCTGAAATTTATCTAGTTTAGATCAAACGGAACAATCCTTTCTTTAGTATGTGGATCCAAGGTTATGCGCACGGAGGACTAGTTCTATTTTTCAAGTTGCAGTTTCTGATAGGAGACCTACAATGAGTTCGAGAAGATTCTTTTTTGGCCATCTTTCTACATCTATGACCAAGTCTCATCACACATTGGGAGCCACGAAATAGGTACCATAACACTCAAGTTGTACAATTAAATCACTCGACGTACCAAATGATTTATGTCAGTTGAAGGCTTGGACTGTTTCCACGCAAAAAAGAAAAAGAAAAAGGTTTGGACTGTTGGGATGTTCGTCAACTGCAAGCTTCAGTGCTTCATGCATCACCTCAAAGTCATGAGCATTTAGTGGAAGTCTCACTTGCACTTTCTGAAGTGAAGGAAGGTTCCCCCAACGCTGATGCAACAAAGTCATCGTTGAAGTTAACGTTGGCATCCTTCAAGGCCGAGACGTTGGCATACCCTAGTCCCCAGTAGCAACCTGACAGGTGCAAGTGTGTTGAAGTGAGTACCCCAATCGGGTGAGTGCATCAAAACTTTGAAAGTGGTAGTTAGTACCCCCTCCCTCCAGGTTTGTTAGGCCGGCGGGCAACCCCAATGTACGTGTCTGTTTTTACGAGGGTTAGGTTCAAACCTTTGAAAGAATTTCAAATCTCCCATTCACCCCCTCTGGTCGATATACTCTCGGTCCTTATAATTGGTATTAGAGCGAGGCCTCCTTGTATCTGTTTATTAAAGGTCTAACCGCCTTGGATTTTTGAGTATGTTGTACACAGGTAGATCCACGCGCTTTGAAAGATTTCCTGTCTTCGATGGAAATGACTATCTCTACTGGCAAGGCTGAATGAGAACTAGACTTCAAGCTATCAGTGAGGAGCTATGGCAGATTGTGGAAAACTTATATACTCCCTCCATTCCCTTATACAAGGCCACAAAATCGAATTACAGGTACCTAGGTAAAATTTAATGACTACTTTGTAAGCAAACTTTTCTTATTGTTAACTGGGATCATTAATATGCCCGCATGCATGCAAGGAAGGAATGAGAAGGAAGTAGCACAGTATCATTATGACTACATGCATGCAAGTATTAAACAAGTTGCTACTACGAGAAAACATCATTAAATTTTGCCTCGGTTACTGCTAGTGGCCTTATATAGATGCAAAATGTATTTTTCATAGTGGTCTTGTATAAGGGAATGGAGGGAGTACCATTGAGCACCAGAAGCCCCCCCTCCACTCATGAAGATGAAGCAAACATTCGATTGAATGCACAAGAAAAATATATCATCTGTGACAACATCTCAGGAGCTATTTTCATTTGCTTCAGAAACCTTGACATGGCGAAAGAAATCTGGGATGCCATCAGAAATGTTCATGAAGGTGTCATCACCAGAACTGAAGCACACACAAATATGTTTCATGCCATGTTTTCTCACTTACGAAGTCTTTGAAAATAAAGTGTCATGGAACTCACTGATGTCTTAACCAACATTGTTGAACGATTACATCAACGTGGAGTAGAAGTTATCACCGACCAAGATGTGATCAACAAGTTGCTCATTACTCTTGATATAGTCTATTAAAACATTGAAATCTAATGAAGGTGGCTGAAAGAGAATCCGTAGCTTTGATTATTTGCCTAATACACTTTTTTTCTTGGTGATGATTCTTTTGGAAAATAATGGTGTACAAGTTTTGTTCTACAAAATATTATCGATGTGCTATTCTCAAAAAACCTGATAAAATATAATCATCAGGAGTCATCGTTATTCATAACAATGATAATTTTGCTTATCAATTTCATATGTTCTTAACCGTATTATCATTTATCAATAAACTTTGTGCTACTACTGCAACGCTCCAGTTTTCATTATAGTGGGCGAAGAAGGAATATGGTACAATGGCCAAGGAAATAGCCAGGAGGAAAGTAGTAGAGAAGAGAACAAAAATAAAATTGAAAGCCAGCACTGCCAGTAGAATGGTTGGGGATGACTATGGCGGTAGACATCACGATGGATTATCTTCGGTGATAACTCGGGGATCTTGCCTCATGGCTTGATCGGGCAACGTCAATGCCTGTGCATTGTTACCCTGTTGAAGATGCTGGTTCGAAGATATACTTCGGGTTCACAAAAAATCCTTGGTCTTCCATCTGGTTGGGCCAGCTAACATCGCCCTGCAAGCGGTGTTTTCTTCTTGAAGACGTGGTCTTGAAGCATTGTGCCCTTTATCTGCTAATATGTCATCGGAGGTTTGGGGGTACAGTTTGAGGAGGTTGTCGGGAGGCAGGTCCTATGTGGTTGGCCTCAATTTTGTTCTTTTTTCTCTTTATAAGCCAATTTTTTCAGCATGTTCAATAATTAATAATATATGATTGTGTGCATCATCAAAGGCTGAGTGTTGTCCCCTCTTTTTAAAAAGATAAATAATGCTTTGCATGCACAACTTCCCCTCGCGACGAAGGGTGTGTGCGTGGATTAATTGCGCTCTTTCCTAGTATTGACTGCACACAAATTTTAACCACCCCACACATGGGTGGGTTGGGAGAGAGAGAGAGAGCGCACATGATAGAGAGTATACATGCATTGTGTAGAACTGAGAGGACCAGCTTGCATAGCCAATCAGGCTTGTAGGCAAAACTGAACAAGTCGTCCGATTCATACAAAACTAGATGAAATTTTTCTAGTTTAGATCGAACGGAACAATCCTTTCTTTAGTATGTGGATCCAAGGTTATGCGCACGGAGGACTAGTTCTATTTTTCAAGTTGCAGTTTCTGATAGGAGACCTACAATGAGTTCGAGAAAATTCTTTTTTTGGCCATCTTTCTATATCTATGACCAAGTCTCATCACACATTGGGAGCCACGAAATAGGTACCATAACACTCAAGTTGTACAACTAAATCACTCGACGTACCAAATGATTTATGTCAGTTGAAGGCTTGGACTGTTTCCACGCAAAAAAGAAAAAGAAAAAGGTTTGGACTGTTGGGATGTTCGTCAACTGCAAGCTTCAGTGCTTCGTGCATCACCTCAAAGTTATTAGCATTTAGTGGAAGTCTCACTTGCACTTTCTGAAGTGAAGGAAGGTTCCCCCAATGCTGATGCAACAAAGTCATCGTTGAAGTTAACGTTGGCATCCTTCAAGGCCGAGACGTTGGCATACCCTAGTCCCCACTAGCAACCTGACCGGTGGAAATGTGTTGAAGTGAGTACCCCAATCGGGTGAGTGCATCAAAACTTTGAAAGTGGTAGTTAGTACCCCCTCCCTCCAGGTTTGTTAGGCCGGCGGGCAACCCCAATGTATGTGTCTGTTTTTACGAGGGTTAGGTTCAAACCTTTGAAAGAATTTTAAATCTCCCATTCACCCCCTCTGGTCGATATACTCTCGGTCCTTATAATTGGTATTAGAGCGAGGCCTCCTTGTATCTGTTTATTAAAGGTCTGACCGCCTTGGAGTTTTGAGTATGTTGTACGCAGGTAGATCCACGCGCTTTGAAAGATTTCCTGTCTTTGATGGAAATGACTATCTCTACTGGCAAGGCTGAAAGAGAACTAGACTTCAAGCTATCAGTGAGGAGCTATGGCAGATTGTGGAAAACTTATATACTCCCTCCATTCCCTTATACAAGGCCACAAACTCAAATTACAGGTACCTAGGTAAAATTTAATGACTACTTTGTAAGCAAACTTTTCTTATTGTTAACTGGGATCATTAATACACCCGCATGCATGCAAGGAAGGAATGAGAAGGAAGTAGCACAGTGTCATTATGACTACATGCATGCAAGTATTAAACAAGTTGCTACTACGAGAAAACATCATTAAATTTTGCCTCGGTTACTGTTAGTGGCCTTGTATAGACGCAAAATGTATTTTTCATAGTGGTCTTGTATAAGGGAATGGAGGGAGTACCATTGAGCACCCGAAGCCCCCCTCCACTCGTGAAGATGAAACAAACATTCGATTGAATGCACAAGCAAAAGATATCATCTGTGACAACATCTCAGGAGCTATTTTCATTTGCTTCAAAAACCTTGACATGGCGAAAGAATGGGATGCCATCAGAAATGTTCATGAAGGTGTCATCACCAGAACTGAAGCACACTCAAATATGCTTCATGCCATGTTTTCTCACTTACGAAGTCTTTGAAAAGAAAGTGTCATGGAACTCACTGATGTCTTAACCAAAATTGTTGAACGATTACATCAACGTGGAGTAAAAGTTATCACCGACCAAGATGTGGTCAACAAGTTGCTCAGTACTCTTGATGCAACATATGACCCAATCGTTGCTGAGATCAAGTAAAGACCTGACTATGAAGAACTACACTCTTGAAACCATGACGTTGTTGACTACACATGAACAAACGATGGAGCAAGAAAATGAGCAATCCAAATTTTCTTTAGAAAGGGAAATGGAAATTCTCTAGAAGGTGTTCTTCTCGAAGATTTTGATGGTTCATCTTTGTCTGCATTAGTAAGATACATATTCTATCTCCTGAGGTTGTTGGGGCGTTCCGTGAGCATTTAAGTTCTCTTGTAACAGAGTGTTGATTCTCGACATATTCTTCTTGAAAGCTACCATAGTTTGAGAGAATTCCTCTTTCACTTTCTAAAGCAGATCTGGGTTGCTCATTTTCTTGCTCCATCTTTTCTTCATGTATAGTCAACAACGTCATGGTTTCAATAGAGTGTAGTTCTCCATAGTCAGGTCTTTGATCTCAGCAACGATTGGGTCATATGTTGCATCAAGAATATTGAGCAGCTTGTTGACCACAACTTGATCGGTGATAACTTTTACTCCATGTTGATGTAATAGTTCAACAATGTTGGTTTAAGACATCAATGAGTTCCTTGACACTTTTTTTCGAAGACTTCGTAAGTGAGAAAACATGGCATGAAGCATATATGTGTGTGCTTCAGTTCTGATGATGTCACCTTCATGAACATTTCTGATGACATGCCATATTTCTTTCGCCATGTCAAGGTTTCTGAAGCGAATGAAAATATCTCTGGTGATGTTGTCACAGATGATATCTTTTGCTTGTGAATTCAATCGAAAGTTTGCTTCATCTTCAGGAGTGGGGGGCCTCCGGGTGCTCAATGGTATATACATTTTGCACAATCTGCCATAGCTCCTCACTGATAGCTTGAAGTCTAATTCTCATTCTGCCTTGCCAGTAGGGATAGTCCTTTCCGTCGAAGATAGGAAATCTTCCAAAGCGCGTGGATCTACCTGCGTACAACATACTCAAAACTCCAAGGCGGTTAGACCTTTAATAAACAGATAGAAGGAGGCCTCACACTAATACCAATTATAAGGACCGAGAGTATATCGACCAGAGGGGGTGAATGGGTGATTCAAAAATTCTTTCGAAGGTTTGAACCTAATCCAAACACAATAAGGGGGTGAATGAGTTAACGTAGATAAATAAATCAGAGCTGAGCAAATCTTTCAAAGAAATATGCTATAATCGTTCGGGCATAATAGATCACAGGTTTGACGATGACGATGGTAAAGCTGATTGCTATAAGATATGACAACACAAGATGGCAAAAGGGGAAAAACTAAATGCTAGAAAGTAAGTGAGATGCGAAGAACAACAACGACAGATGGAGAAACAAGCACGAGGGAATAGACACTGATACTGGCGAACGCAAACTACTGCAAGATATTACTAAGAAAATAACTCAGGTGAATGAAAAAGGAATTCACTTGTATGACATGTAAATTCCCTTTGTTGCTGTAATACAAGATGCAGTAGGAGTTTTTCCTACTGTCTAATTGATAAAAAAATGACAAAGGAACACCACACAATAATGAGATGATCATACAGACAGACAAGCTTGAGCACAATAAACTAAAAGATAATAAACAACATGGATGATACGGTCGAACAACAGATGAAAAATATGGTAGATCATAGATATCTATACATGTGTAAACCGTCTATACATAATCACACACAGATCCCTACAAGTTGTGTGTGGAATGGCTATAGTCATCACAATCAATTGTCTCTGAAATAATGGGTCCAATACTGCACACAGTTATCTTTATTAAACTGTGCTCGATAACAAACAACTTTGCAAACAATTCTGCCTTTCAACCTGTATGTACTGTATCGCATGCAGTTTAATTTTTCAGGTCATGTGCCCAACGATCGCACACAATTATTATTTCTACAAACAGCTCTATTTTTGAAGCGTCTCTCGTGCCTCTTTCACACAGTTGTTCACTATGGTGTGCGATTTGGGGGCTTGATAGAGGTCGGGTGTACTACTGATAGTGTGCGGTAAACACAAACCAGTATTCTGACGCTTGGTAGGCCAATGGTGCCATAATATCTACGACGGCTAGTAGGTGTATTAGTACTAATCTTGATGCATATTGAGTTGGTCTAGTCCTTTGGTCGTTAAGAGGAGGTTGAGCAAGGGCCGGGCATAGGCGTGCATGTTGTAGTGATTAGGCTGCATGCAAAAGTTGTTAGCCGAGTCTTATGGCTGCTGGAGTGATTCTAGCTAGGAGTTGGATAAGGCCTGTTAGTATGTGCATGTAGATAGGATTAGTTAGTGCATGGAGGACGTGTAGTTAGTGGCCGGGTCTGATGGCCGGCGTGCGTGAGTCTTATACTTAGCTATATAAGTTAAGCAAATGAATGAGAAAAGCAGCTGAGAGGGCTGGAAAAACAATGTAGCCACCGTGTGATCACCAAGGAAGCCTCTTGATAAAGCTTGTGTGTTCTTTCTTGATGCATGTGTGCATGTGTGTGTGGAGTTTCTCCTTGAGTGAGGTAAGAGGAAGAAGAAGGGCGCTGCGCCAACAAGGTGCTGTATCGCTGTCATGGGTGGAGGGCCAGAAGACAACAGTGGCTGAGCCATCATCATGGATCCCGCCTGTGGAGGTGGAGGACCAGCAAAGAATGGTCGCAGTACCTTCACAGGTCCATCTTGTCGGGGCTAAGGCGGTGTTTCGGTTTGGGGCTTGTAATGACAACGCGGATGCCACAGTCATGTACGACAGCTCCTACACTGTTGGAACCGTGGCCTCGCCCTAGCTCGCCGGAGATCTCTCTCTGTACTTCTCTCTCTGGCGTACACCAAAGAGGAAAAAAAAGAACAAAGGGTTGGACACGGTGAACTTTCCGGCGCACCTACGCCCGCCACAACAAGGGCGATCCCTTTTTTCTCTCGAGCACGAAATCGACTCACCAGGACAGTTACAACGACCAGCTCGAGGCATTATATAGCTGGGCGTGCGCTGGGCACGACCCACGCGCTCCCTACCCAGCCGGCGCCCCGATCGACCCGCTCCGCACACGGCCACGGCGAGCCCACGGCGATCACACCCAACTCGCGATCCCTAAACCGCCTGACCCTAATCCTATGCACGCCGCCGGGTGCACACACACACGCACACCCCGAGCTACTACACACACGCACACACACGCCCCTGCCACGGACCCGACGTGCCCGGCGTGCGCACGCACGCGCACCTGACACAGTTGCCATGACTTTATTTGCCAACATACACGAGCAACCATGCCACCGCCCATTGCACTGCCAGGTGCACCATGGAGTGGCCTTGTGGGGCGGTCGGCGCCAACATGTCCGCGCCCTACTGCGAAACCATCTCCATCACAGGCGCACGGTGGCACAGTGCCCACCTTGTGGCTGTGGTGGCACCGCATTGCGCGCGCCTTGCTACACGACCATCTCCACCAGCATGTACATGGCGCACAGCTGTGGGGCCATCTCCGTCACAAGTGCCGATTGGTGTGTTGGGAGCACCCCAATAGCTCGAGACGGCCTTGCTGATGCAGCCACAGTGGCCTGGTGGACCTGGTCGTCACCGAATTCGGATGAGCTGAGGGCGACCACCTCGGCAGACTATATCGGGTCGGTCGAGTTGCAAGGAGCCGTATGTGGCAGATGGTGGCGGACCCAACAAGCTTTCATCGGGCGGCGGCCAGGGCCGGCCCGGAGTCCGGGCCAAAGGGGTGACCACCCCGGGTCCCACGAAGGGAGGGCCCCAACTAAAACTTATATTTATACAAATATATACAGGTATACATTACATTTGAAAGATTATAAAATACATAAAATAGAGACTCAATTTGCAGAAGCGTAGATTCACAACATATACTAATAATTTGTAACACATAGAGACCAACCAATCTGATTGGCAAAGTTGAGTTCAAATACACTAGTCTCTCATTACGATGCATGCATTAGTATCATGATGAAAACTATATTAATTAGATTTCAATGTTGAAAGCAATGCACAAATTTTAATTTCAGAAACAGATAGGACATCTCCTTTGCAACAAATTAAACCAAGTGAATTTGGGCCAGCATGTTAGGTAATCGAATCATACACAAAAGTGCAATCAACAACATTTTTGTTTCTTTAATGATTCTAGTACTGAACACAACTTGCAAGTAACATTTTTTAGGCTCTAGAAGTTTCTATGAATATGACTTCCTAATATACACTAGAAACCACTATCAAAATATTATTAGTGTGTATATGACTTAAAAATATTTACCATTATACAATATATCGTTTATGCAATATTAGAAAATAAGGGAAAAATTGGATCATCGTATAATTTTAATTTTATAGAATCAACATTTTCAGTTTTATACATTACAACGTATACCAATGAATAATATAAATATTATTTGGAATTATTGTTATATGAATAAATAATAGAAAATTATATTAATTACAGTTGTAATATGGTACACTTACTTCTAAATCAGTATAAAAGTTTAGTATGAAAAACAATTGTTTTTGCATTGCCCCAGAGTTGCGCTGCCAGGAACAGTCGCACAACAGGCGGCGGCACCAGGCAAGGCGAGCTGGCGAGGACCGTCTTCTAAATCAACCACAAGGACCGCGAGCAGATCAGGTGGAAGAATGCCCTCTCCTTCAGGATCAAGGACACATGCTCGAATAGTCTAGTATGCTTCTTCCTTCTGAGATGATTTGTTCACGTGTAGAGTGCAGATAGGCTGGATACAACAGTTTTTTTTTATAAAAATGATTAAATTCTTTCGATTTCGAGGCTTGCCGCTCCAAATCCATTATATTATGTTCATTTGGATGTAAAGGCCATACATGTGTACTCCGCTTCTCTATTCTTTCCACATTATGGAGTTTTTGTTCTATCCACATAGAGTTTTAAATAAGGATGATCTTACTGATTACAGCAAGTGCTCTTCTACACTGCAAGAGAACTGAACATACCCCTTGAGGGGCTGGTGTTGGAGAACCTGAGATGTAGCCTCCAAATCCTGGACTCCACGATGAAAAGTAGGGTCTGTTTTGCTCCTACTCGCTATTGCCTGCAGTTTGCCGGTAATGGGCAATTAACTGAACTTGAACCGTCTTTTTATTCCAACTATTTCCTTTTTGATTCGCCGTTGCCTTTTTTGGGTATGCTTTATTGGGTGTAGTAAACTCACGATTTTTTGTTGTATCTGTGCATGCTAGATTTTTTGTTGCACTGTCCTCCGACTTGCTCCTTTAGCGAGAAAACTCTTTCTTCAAGAAGTGTTCATTATCTGTGAAAAACCTTTTGTCCTTGAACTTTTGGTAGAATGAATATCCAATAAAGTAATATTTGTCTGGATAGTTAACTCCATAACTCATATGGTGTAGTCTTGCCAGACTATTAGGCGGTGCTTTGTTTAGTGTATATGTTGTTGTTTCAACTTTCAAGTACATATCCCCAAAATTAATAAAAGCAGATCTGTAAGAAGTAACTTCACAATTACCTGATTGATTTGCTAAACTTATGACTTAGATAATTTTCTTCATGATATGAAGATCTTTTTATCTTTGTCACAAAGATTCTTAACTCCATTATAAATTTTATTTGAACCTCTCAAACATTTCATTTTGAATTTCCTTTTGAACCTTTCAAATATTTTAGATTTTTATGAAGTAAATCATATTTACTGAAATCATTAATGAATATATTATTCACCGCACCCTGGTTTGCTCATCAGACCCCATACGCCACTATGTATTTTGTCAATTGATTCAAAATCAAAATATTTTATTGCTTCATCTATATGAATATTATTTTTTCGATATAACCAAGCAAAGTCACATTTAAGTGGTATTTATCTTCTCAAGACGTTTAGCAATGAATGTTATAAATTTGAATTCAAGATTTCACGAATAAACCATCAATTATAAAGGTAAATCAAAATATACTCTCATAATAACTTGAACAACCTGAGTTTAAAACTTATAAGAATATCCTTCGCCCAATCTTTATTACCTAATAATAAAGGAAAAAATCTTTCATAGTTCTCCATCCGTCATGTCTTTATGTCCGTTAATTTTGTGTTAACCATGAAGTTCGATGGTCAAGATTTAAAAATAGATCTATAAAATGGATCGGACCAGAACAGACAAAGGAGGATTTTTTGATATTTATACGCCCCGCTCCATGGAAGAAAAAAGTAACCGAATGAACGCTGCACGTAGGACATCCTGATTGATAGAAAAAGGAAACCACCGGAAAACAAACCAAGCCCACACATGTTGTGAGGAAAACAAACCTATATAATTGGAGCTGCGACGCGGTCCCAATAGGCCTCCACGCTGACGCGACGCGGGGCTGCCATCGGCCGTGGACGCCGCTAGAAGGCCGAGGCGAAGCCGCGGAGGACGCTGTCACCATAAAGGAGTTAGAGCAACTCCAACGGGGCGATCATTTCGTTCGCCGCCATTTATTTGGATCGGCGTGGACAAAAATGGAGGCCCAACGCATTGACCCAAATCCAAAACACGTTCGCCCCGACGCATTTGCGGCCCAAATGCGTCGGCGCGGACGCGGAACGGACGCCACGTGCGCCTTCTCGACGTCCGCCGTAGCCCCATCTGGCGGTCACCCAACTACCCGCCCCCTCGCCGGTCAGCTTAATTTATAATCCCGGGCCCACGCGTCAGCGACGACGGTCGTCCTTTTTTAAGCAGATCGTGTGGCGGGGACGTCCTGATCCACTTCCCGTCCCCATCTAGGCCACGCTAGCTCCCCTGTCGCCGGCAAGCAAACCCTAGCCACCCCAGCCACCCTAGCCACCCCAGCCGCCCAAATGGGGCTCTTCTCCGGCAGCAGCAGCAAGTCGAAGGGCAAGGCCCCCGTCGTCCCCTTCCCCGCGGAGTTCACCCCGCCTCCGCCTGCGCCGGCTTGCCGGCAGAAGCAGCGGGTGAACGTGCCCATGCACCAGGCGGAGTTGCACTGGCGCCACCGTGTGCCGCTGCCGTACCCCGACATGACGCTGCCGCACGACTGGCATATGGATCCGGAAAGGATCCCACTACCGGCGGCGCCGTGGTCGGCTAGGGCGCATGCGGAGGAGGTGCGTCGCCGGCGGGCACTCCTGATGGCAGAGCAGCGCCGCGACGAGGCGTACGCCTTCGACTCGCCCAACTGGGCGCGTTCGTTCCCCTTCGAGCACGAGGAGGCGAGGCGGCGCGGCGTGCGAGAGGTCGACCGCAGCGTGCCGCCGCCGCCGCTCATCGTCAGGGATGAAGACCAGGCGGCAGAGGACGCCTACCAAGCGGCCCTTGCGGCCGTCTACCGGGAGAGCGAGGAGGACGAGCGGCGCAGGGCGGAGACACCAGAAGAAGAAGAAGCTCGATACGAGGCGGACATGGCGCAGGCCATGGCCCTCTCCGCGGCCGGTGACTGCGTGGTGCCGCCGGTGGCCCCGCCGCCCCCTCCCCCGACGCCTCGTCAAGGCCGACTCGGAGCCGCAGCCGCAGCTGGAGCCGGAGCCGGGCTCCATCGCGAGCTTTTCCTGGACGGGAGTGGTACGCGAGTGGGCGTCCGTGCCATCGGTTTGGATGGGGGCGACCCCGGGGCAGGAGGCGGCGTACCTCGAGCACTGGCGCCAGCGACGGCTGGCCGAGGAGCGGCGTCAAGGCGAGTACGAGGAGATGCTCGAGCGCGACCTCGAGAAAGAGGCGCGCGAGGCTGAGGAGGAGGCGCGCCAGGCTACGGCTGCACAGGCGGCGGCACAGCCCCCGCGCCGGCACTACCCCGCCGGAACAGCTGCGCCTGGACTACGTCGCCGCCGCATGGGCCACGGAGTTCCCCTGGGCTGGCCCTCCACTGACGCTCATCGACCGCGCCGACCCCGGGGACGACGACGACGACGCCTAGGGTGCGCTGGGCAGCGCGCCGTCTCGTAGTTAGGTTGATTTTAATTTCTTTTTAATGCTAATGTGGACGCGTGGACTCTCGACGTCCTTTCTGGCCGGTTTTAATGTTTAATTAAGTTATTTTTAGTTGAAATATGCATGCACAGTTTTTTTTGTTGGCGCCGTCAAAATGGGTGGGACGCACGTTGGGCGCATACGCCGATCCAAACGCGGAAGCGGACGTCCGTGTCCGCCTGACCGACCCAAACGGATAAAAAGCGGACGAAATTGCCGTCCGTTTGGGTCGGCCCGTTGGAGTTGCTCTTACACTTGGTTTGTGATGGGTCGACGACACTTTGGGCTGCACTAGGTTGCCGTGGTGGACGGCGCCGCTGGACGACGAGACACCGCCGAGCCAAATGTCCTGCCACCAACGGACGCGACCTGGTCGGCCTTCCGAAGCTGCTGAAGGCAATGGTGCGTGGAGCGGCGGCTCAGGTAGTCACGCTCTTCGGCCCGGCAACGGATAGGTCGTGTCAGACCCAACGTGTCCATGTGTTTGTGAGTGGGTCGTGGAACAACACTGCTAGATGGATCTTGCCACCGTGGAAGTGTTCAAGTGCGGGCAGCGGAGCAAGCTTGATCTGGACAGTGTCGCGGCTATCTACAGAGATTTCCTCATGGCTCACGCTTTTTTACTTCGCTAGCTGCATGTCCCTGGCTGCTCTTCACGCCCTGTAGGTAGCCGGCTCACGGGGCAGACAGGAGTAAAGGAAGTCCCCCACGCCATGGAGGTCATTGGGCGATGTCGAACGGTCGGAGGGTGACTTTGTCTGCACTCTTCGATGTTCTGGCTTGCTGGATCTAAGGTTCTCTTGCACATTTGCGTAAATCCATACTCTCCAACCCTCTTTTCACTCCTCGGTTCCATTCATGGGTACCACCAGATTTCGTGCCTCCTTCGTGCCTCCATCCAGGGATCGGTGTTCGGACTGCTATAGACAAACTCTCCAGTGTCGGCTGATTGGTGCAGTCCTTCAATTTGTGCTCGCACCAGAATCGTGGTGTTTCTACGGCTGCTACCGGTAAAATCTCCTGTGCTGGCTGATTAGTGCAGCCCACGGTGTGTCTAGCTTCCTGGAGGTTCGCGCAATTCCAGCAGCAATGCCACTAGATTAATATGTATGATATTCAGATTCATATGCAAGGTGTTGCACTTGGTAGGTCTGTGGATATGTCAAAGTTCAGTGACTATGAAGAACTCAAAGTTGAGCTAGACACGATGTTAGAATTTGACGATGAATTAATGTCTTCAAACACGACGCTGGTGGGAGATGATCAGTGGGAGTAAGCCATCTACCTTGGTGCTTGCATTGATATCTATCAAGCAAAAATCCCCTTCCTATTAATTAGTACTTCCTCTAATTTTTATAAGACGTTTTAGCTTACACTATTTTGTGGGCAAAGAATTCTACAGCATAGTGAGGATTTTTATTTACACAAAGGAAATCTGGCAAGACCAACGTCCACAATGAATCAATGATGGCACTTTGGTGTATAATTCTGTTCCCTTCAAATCGCAGTGTACATTCTTGACTGGACAGTTTGGCTATATGTTTCCCTGAAGAAAATGACTATACGATTCTTTGCCTGATGCTAGAGAAAAAAAAATCTATGTACAGTAACAGGATTAGTGACCAAATATGCCTTTCTCACTATCATAATTTTAGTCTGCTACGTCGTTCAATTTTTCTGGCATATATACTTACATTTCATTTCACAGCTAGATCATACTGAGCTGTCTACTGTTAGAGTTATATTAGTGATGTCTTTTAGCCTTTTGCATTCTAGTCTCTTGGCATCCTCCTGTAGCCTTTTGGCATTCTCATGTATGTGTATATATGTTGGCGGCCTCATAATAATACAAGTTGCTTTCATAACATGGTACCAGAGCTCTAGGTTTTTTTTTCGCACGCGCAACTCATGCTGCTCCCGGTCCAATCCTCTACACGGCCGCCGTTGCTCTCTTTTCTGCCGGCCCGTGATTTTGCTTTTGCGTGTGTCCATCTCCAGCTACAGACGCTTCACATCCATGCTAGCTAGCTGATCCATCCCTGTGTTGGATTCTATCGGATTTCGTCCCGATAGATCGAACCGCTGACCGCTTGTCTTCCACCAAGATCGTCATCGGCCGTCTGTCTTCCTCCACGGCCGCCGGCCGCCGGCCTCGTCGGCGGCACTGTTGCCTTCCGCGGCTGCCGCCCGCCGGCCACGTTAGCATCGCTGCCGCTTTCCGCTGCCGTCCGTGGGTGCTCGAGTGGTCACGTGTGCGTGCATAGCTGCTGTTGTTTCGTGTCCGGGCATCTACAACTCCAGATCGCGGCTCTATCGATGCAGGCCGCCCCGCCGCTGCAGTCTGCTCCTCTGCTGCAGGCCAATCCATCTGCCCCAGATCGAGCCGCCCGTCGGTCATCTCTCGATCCAGCAGAGGCAGCAGCTATCGGGGGTCAACCGCTCCGTCCTCGCCCGGCCGCCGCCCAGCAGCTATCGCATTTTGTTTTTCTGGCCTGGGCTGCTGCCTTTGGGCCTAGGCTGTTGGATTGAGGCCTGATTCGTTCGGCTGTTGACTGATCATTCCGCTGTTGCATATTCCAAACCCACAAAAAAAAAGTATGATGTTTCCATCAGGCTTGAGTCTTCGTCATTGCCCGCAGACTTTTGAAGGTGTTCCCTATATTGATCCCATCTCACACATACGCCATCGCTCGGTGCTTGGTGCATGCCCGTCTGCGGCGTTGTCCCCTCCGGCGTCTTCAACAAGCTGTGCTAGTCGCTCTACACCGACTCCTCTCGCGGCTTCCGCGCGCGGCGGTGACCGTACTACGCCGACTCCTCTCGCGGCTTCCTCGCGCAGTGGTGACCGCTCTACGCCGACCCTTGCGGCTTCCGCGTGCAGTGGTGACCGCTCTACGCCGACCCTTGCGGCTTCCGCGTGCAGTGGTGACCGCTTTACGTACGCCGACCCTTGCGGCTTCCACGCGTGGCGGTGACCGCTCTACGCCGACTCTTGCGGCTTCTGCGCGCGGCGGTGACCTCTCTACGCTGACTCTTGCGGCCTCCGCACACGGCGGTGACCGTTCCACGTGCGGCTCTACGTCAACCTCTTCTGCCGTGTCCCTATCTGTGCGTGAGACTGCGCAGCTGGGACGCCTGCTTTCTGCTTGGGATTCTTCACCGACAGGTTCTACAGATTCTGTGACTGACTCTTCTGGCACCGAGAAACCACTTTCCACTCATTCAGGTACATCCCCATGGATTCTTGATACTGGAGAATCTTTTCATATCACTTTTGATTCTTCCACTTTAACTTCCGTTCGACCCGTCGAGTCTCCTGTTCACGTTCTTACAACTGATGGCACTTCCCTGCCTGTAGCTACTCGAGGCACTCTTAGCACTTCTTCATTTCATGTTCCCTGTGTTGCTCATGTTCCTCGACTTACCATGCAGCTCATATCTGGTGGTCAGATTGATGACTCTAGTTGTAGGGTCATTCTCGACTATGATTCGTGTTCTGTTCAATATCGTCGCACGGGCGCTCTGCTTGGTGCTGGCCCTCGACGCTCTGATGATCTCTGGGAGCTTGAGTGGCTTCGTCTTCCCTCTGCTGCCACCGCTGCCAGTCTCAAAGCCCCTGTTGCTGCATCTACCAGCTCTTTTCAGCAATGGCATCATCTTACGTCTTGGCCATTTATGTGGTTCTCGTCTCTTGTCTTTGGTTCATCGTGGTGTTCTGGGGTCTGTCTCCGGCAACACTTCATTGGATTGTCTGGGTTGTAGGCTTGGTAAGCAGATTCAGCTACCCTACCCTCACAGTGAATCAGTGTCCGAGCGTCCTTTTGATCTCGTTCACTCTGATGTTTGGGGTCCGGCTCCCTTCGCTTCGAAAGGGGGTCATCGCTACTATATTATCTTTATAGACGATTCAGCTGGTGAGTATATCTCCATGCGCTGCGAGGGTTCCTTGCTTAGCAGGGTACTCTTCCTCAGTTCTCTTGCCCTGGTGCGCATGCTCAAAATGGTGTGGCTGAGCGCAAGCATCGTCACCTTCTTGAGACGGCGCGTGCGATGATGATTGCCGCCTCTTTTCCGCCTCACTTCTGGGCTGAGGCTACTACGACTTCCACCTATCTCATCAACATTCAGCCTTCTACTGCTCTACAGGGTGGTATTCCTCTCGAGCGTCTTTCTGGTCATCCTCCTGATTATTCGGTGCTTTGTTTGTTTGGTTGCATTTGCTATGTTTTTCTTGCCCCTCGTGAACGCACCAAACTGACCGCTCAGTCTGTGGAGTGTGTCTTTCACGGATACAGTGATGAGCATAAGGGCTATCGGTGTTGGGATCCTGTCGGTCGTCGGACGCGTATTTCTCGAGATGTGTCTTTTGATGAGTCTCGTCCGTTCTACCCGCGTCCATCCTCCTCGGCTTTTTCAGTGGAGGACATCTCTTTTCTTACATTTCCGGATACACCTCTCCCTGTGCCCAGTATTCCTATTCCTCATCCTTCTGTTGCAGATCCGATGCCGTCCTCTCCTACGGATTCTTCTCCTCCCTCATCGCATGACTCTCCACCTTCATCACCAAATGCCTTCCCCTTCTCCACCTTCATCACTGACACCTTCCCCTTCTCCACCTTCATCACCAATACATTCCCCATCTCCACCTCCAGTGATTCCACCTCTTCCCTCATTTCCTTTCCATTATACTCGCCGTCAACATGTTATGGATAAATCCACTGATGTGCCATGTACTTATGGTGTGTCCTCCTCCTCATCGCGGACGACTTATGGCCTCCGGGCTCGGCCTCGCCCTCTCCCGGACCGCTATTCTCCTAATCGATATGGTCTTTTGGCTGTACTTGAGCCTACCTCTTATCGCGATGCTGTTGTTCATCCTGAATGGCAGTTTGCGATGGCAGAGGAGCTTGCTGCTCTTGAGTGCACAGGCACATGGGATCTTGTTTCTCATCCTCCCGGTGTTTGTCCCATCACTTGTAAGTGGGTCTACAAGGTTAAGACTCGCTCCGATGGTTCTCTTGAGCGTTACAAAGCTCGTCTTGTGGCTCGTGACTTTCAGCAGAAGCATGGTCGTGATTACGATGAGACATTTGCTCCTGTGGCCCATATGACCACTATTTGCACACTTCTCGCTATAGCCTCTATTCGCCATTGGTCTGTTTCTCAACTTGGTGTTAAGAATGCCTTTCTTAATGGCGAGTTGCGTGAGGAGGTTTATATGCAGCCACCACCTGGGTATTTTGTTCCTGATGGCATGGTATGTCGTCTTCGTCGCTCTTTTTATGGCCTTAAGCAAGCCCCTCGCGCCTGGTTTGAGCATTTTGCCTCTGTGGTGACCGCCGCTGGTTTTTCAGCGAGTGCTCATGATCCGGCACTGTTTGTCCACCTTTCAGCCCATGGTCGGACTCTTCTGCTTCTATATGTTGATGACATGATCATCACTGGCGATGACCCTGAGTACATTGCCTTTGTCAAGGCCCGTCTCAGTGAACAGTTTCTTATGTCCGATCTTGGTCCTCTTCGTTACTTTCATGGGATTGAAGTTTCCTCCACCTCTGATGGCTTTTTTATTTCCCAAGAGAGAGGGGATCGGTATGAAGTAGGGGCGGCACAATACTAATGCCGCACCATCCCTCGGTGCGCCATAAGTACATACATGCTAATGGCGCACCTCACCGTGGTGCGCCATTAGTATTTTTTTTTATTTCTGCTCGAGCCAACAGGGGTTATCTACCACCTGACCTGATACACGACAAGTCTTCTCTACTAGCTCAATTGGTCAGCAGCTAGTTCTCACACCAGGAGGTCCTGGGTTCGATTCCCAGGCTCCACAATTTTTTTATGCATTTAAAATGCTGTTTGATACTTATTTGTGTTTAAATATGTTCAAACTTGTTTAAATCATAACAGTAATATTTTTTATAAGATAGTACTAATTTTTTTTAAAAATATCATCAAACAGTAATGCCGGTGGAGCGAGGGAGGGTGCAGGGGGT
>NC_041393.1:759830318-759838187 GCF_002162155.2 Triticum dicoccoides | reverse complement strand
GGAGGGGTGCGGGGGGTCGGCGGCGGCAGTTGAGTAGGGGAGGGGTGCGGGGGGTCGGCCGCGACGGTTGAGTAGGGGAATCGAGAGGGTGCGGGCGGTCAGCGGCGGCGGCCGGTGGACCAGATCTGGCGAGGTGGGATAGCGATCGAGATGGAGGGGGATCGAGATCTAGTGTCCATGAAATTAAAAAATATTCATGATAGTTCAAAAAGTGCCCATGAAATACAATCGAGAAATGAAGTCTACGATTTAAATACAATCGACCTTAGCTAGCTATCTGTTCACAATCTCCTTGCCCTTCTTTTTCGCAAATGGAGTTCTTCTATGCAACGGACGTCCTTTAGGTAGGGTGGTCCTGCTTCTTCTTGTGGTGTATGCTGCTACTTCATCATCGTCATCATGTTCGATCCTCGGGTCGCCGTACTTGTCGAAGTCTTGCTCATTGGCTACTCCATCCATTCCGATGATCTTCCTTTTGTTGGGGAACGTAGTAATTTCAAAAAAATTCCTACGCACACGCAAGATCATGGTGATGCATAGCAACGAGAGGGGAGAGTGTTGTCTACGTACCCTCGTAGACCGAAGCGAAAGCGTCGACGCAACATAGAGGAAGTAGTCGTACGTCCTCCCGGTCCGACCGATCCAAGCACCGTTACTCCGGCACCTCCGAGTTCTTGACACGCGTACAGCTCGATGACGCACCCCGATCTCCGATACAGCAGAGACGCGGGGAGGAGTTCCGTCAGCACGACGGCGTGGTGACGATCTTGATGTTCTCCTGTCGCAGGGCTTCGCCTAAGCACCGCTACAATATGACTGAGGTGTAATATCGTGGAGGGGGGCACCGCACAGGGCTAAGGAACGGTCTCAATGATCAACTTGTGTGTCTAGGGTGCCCCCCTACCCCCGTATATAAAGGAGGGAAGGAGGAGGCCGGCCCAAGGGGAAGGCGCGCCCTAGGGGGGCAAACCTACTCCAAGTTGGTTTGGCCCCCCCTTTCCTATTCGGAGTAGGAGAAGGAAGGAAGAGGAGGGAGGAGAGAAGAAAAGGGGGGGGGGCTTCCCAATTCGGATTGGGCTTGGGGGGGCGCGCCCCCTCCCTTGCTCCTTCTCCCTCCCTTCCACTAAGGCCCAATAAGGCCCATATACTTACCGGGGGGTTCCGGTAACCTCCCGGAGCTCCGGTATATTTCCAATCTCACCCGGAACCTTTCCGGTGTCCAAATATATCCGTCCAATATATCAATCTTTATGTCTCGACCATTTCGAGGCTCCTCGTCATGTTCGTGATCACATCCGGGACTCCGAACAACCTTCGGTACATCAAAACACATAAACTCACAATGAAACTGTCATCGAAACCTTAAGCGTGCGGACCCTACGGTTCGAGAACAATGTAGACATGACCGAGACATGTCTCCGGTCAATAACCAATAGCGGGACCTGGATGCCCGTATTGGTTCCTACATATTCTACGAAGATCTTTATCGGTCAGACCGCATAACAACATACGTTGTTCCCTTTGTCATCGGTATGTTACTTGCCCGAGATTCGATCGTCGGTATCCAATACCTAGTTCAATCTCGTTACCGACAAGTCTCTTTACTCGTTCCGTAATACATCATCTCGCAACTAACTCATTAGTTGCAATTCTTGCAAGGCTTAAGTGATGTGCATTACCGAGAGGGCCCAGAGATACCTCTCCGACATTCGGAGTGACAAATCCTAATCTCGAAATACGCCAACTCAACAAGTACCTTTGGAGACACCTGTAGAGCACCTTTATAATCACATAGTTACGTTGTGACGTTTGGTAGCACACAAAGTGTTCCTCCGGTAAACGGGAGTTGCATAATCTCATAGTCATAGGAACATGTATAAGTCATGAAGGAAGCAATAGCAACATACTAAACGATCGGGTGCTAAGCTAACGGAATGGGTCATGTCAATCAGATCATTCAACTAATGATGTGATCCCATTAATCAAATAACAACTCTTTGTCCATGGTTAGGAAACATAACCATCTTTGATTAAGAAGCTAGTCAAGTAGAGGCATACTAGTGACACTCTGTTTGTCTATATATTCACACATGTATTATGTTTCCGGTTAATACAATTCTAGCATGAATAACAAACATTTATCATGATATAAGGAAATAAATAATAACTTTATTATTGCCTCTAGGGCATATTTCCTTCAGTCTCCCACTTGCACTAGAGTCAATAATCTAGATCACATCACCATGTGATTCACATCGATAGTTCACATCATCATGTGATTAACACCCATAGTTCACATCGCCATGTGACCAACATCCAAAGGGTTTACTAGATTCAGTAATCTAGTTCACATCGCTATGTGATTAACACCCAAAGAGTACTAAGGTGTGATCATGTTTTGCTTGTGAGAGAATCTTAGTCAACGGGTCTTTCATATTCAGATCCGTTATGTATTTGCAATTTTCTATGTCTACAATGCTCTGCACGGAGCTACTCTAGCTAATTGCTCCCACTTTCAATATGTATCTAGATCGAGACTTAGAGTCATCCAGATCGGTGTCAAAACTTGCATCGACGTAACCCTTTACGACGAACCTTTTGTCACTTCCATAATCGAGAAATATATCCATATTCCACTAAGGATAATTTTGACCGTTGTCCAGTGATCTACTCCTAGATCACTATTGTACTCCCTTGCCAAACTCAGTGTAGGGTATACAATAGATCTGGTACACAGCATGGCATACTTTATAGAACCTATGGCCAAGGCATAGGGAATGACTTTCATTCTCTTTCTATCTTCTGCCGTGGTCGGGTTTTGAGTCTTACTCAATTTCACACCTTGTAACACAGGCAAGAACTCTTTCTTTGACTGTTCCATTTTGAACTACTTCAAAATCTTGTCAACGTATGTACTCATTGAAAAAAACTTATCAAGCGTTTTGATCTATCTCTATAGGTCTTGATGCTCAATATGTAAGCAGCTTCACCGAGGTCTTTCTTTGAAAAACTCCTTTCAAACACTCCTTTATGCTTTGCAGAATAATTCTACATTATTTCCGATCTACAATATGTCATTCACATATACTTATCAGAAATACTGTAGTGCTCCCACTCACTTTCTAGTAAATACAGGCTTCACTGCAAGTCTGTATAAACTATATGCTTTGATCAGCTTATCAAAGCTTATATTCCAACTCCGAGATGCTTGCACCAGTCCATAGATGCACATTTTGTTAACACCTTTAGGATCGACAAAACCTCTTGGTTGCATCCCATACAACTCTTCTTTAATAACTCCATTAAGGAATGCAGTTTTGTTTATCCATTTGCCAGATTTCATAAAATGCGGCAATTGCTAACATGATTCGGACAGACTTTTAAGCATCGATACGAGTGAGAAAATCTCATTGTATTCAACATCTTGAACTTTGTCAAAAACCTTTTTCGACAAGTCTAGCTTTGTAGATAGTAACACTATTATCAGCGTCCGTCTTCCTCTTGAAGATCCATTTATTTTCTATGGCTTGCCGATCCTTGGGCAACTCTACCAAAGTCCACACTTTGTTCTCATACATGGATCTCATCTCAGATTTCATGGCCTCAAGCCATTTCGCGGAATCTGGGCTCATCATCGCTTCCTCATAGTTCGTAGGTTTGTCATGGTCAAGTAACATGACCTCCAGAACAGGATTACCGTACCACTCTGGTGCGGATCTCACTCCGTTTTACCTACGAGGTTCGGTAGTAACTTGATCTGAAGTTACATGATCATCATCATTAGCTTCCTCACTAATTGGTATAGTAGTCACAAGAACAGATTTATGTGATGAACTACTTTCCAATAAGGGAACAGGTACAGTTACCTCATCAAGTTCTACTTTCCTCCCACTCACTTCTTTCGAGAGAAACTCCTTCTCTAGAAAGGATCCATTTATTAGCAACGAATGTTTTTGCCTTCGGATCTGTGATAGAAGGTGTACCCAACAGTTTCCTTTGGGTATTCTATGAAGACGCACTTCTCCGATTTGGGTTTGAGCTTATCAGGATGAAAAAAATAAATTCACATAAGCATCGTAGCCCCAAATCTTTAAGAAACGACAACTTGGGTTTCTTGCTAAACCACAGTTCATATAGTGTCCTCTCAACGGATTTAGATGGTGCCCTTTTAACGTGAATGCAGCTGTCTCTAATGCATAACCACAAAACAATATTGGTAAATCGGTAAGAAACATCATAGATTGTACTATATCCAATAAAGTACGGTTATGACGTTCGGACACACCATTATGATGTGGTGTTCCAGGTGGCATGAATTTGTGAAACTATTCCACATTGTTTTAATTGAAGACCAAACTCGTAACTCAAATATTTGTCTCCGCGATCAGATCGTAGAAACCTTATTTTCTTGTCACGATGATGTTCCACTTCACTCTGAAATTCTTTGAACTTTTCAAATGTTTCAGACTTAGTTTTCATCAAGTAGATATACCCATATCTGCTCAAATCATCTGTGAAGGTCAGAAAATAATGATACCCGCTGCGAGCCTTAACACTCATCAGATCTCATACATCAGTATGTATTATTTCCAATAAGTTAGTTGCTCGCTCCACTGTTCCAGAGAACGGAGTCTTAGTCATCTTGCCCGTGAGGCATGGTTCGCAAGCATCAAGTGATTCATAATCAAGTGATTCCAAAATCCCATCAGCATGGAGTTTCTTCATGCGCTTTACACCAATATGACCTAAACGGCAGTGCCACAAATAAGTTGCACTATCATTATTAACTTTGCATCTTTTGGTTTCAATATTATGAATATGTGTATCACTACGATCGAGATCCAATGAACCATTTTCATTGGGTGTGTAACCATATAAGGTTTTATTCATGTAAACAGAACAACAGTTTATTCTCTTACTTAAATGAATAACCGTATTGCAATAAACACGATCAAATCATATTCATGCTCAACGCAAACACCAAATAACATTTATTTAGGTTCAACACTAATCCCGAAAGTATAGGGAGTGTGCGATGATGATCATATCAATCTTGAAACTACTTTCAACACACATCGTCACTTCACCCTTAACTAGTTTCTGTTTATTCTGCAACTCCCGTTTCGAGTTACTACTCTTAGCAACTGAACCAGTACCAAATACCGAGGGGTTGCTATAAACACTAGTAAAGTACACATCAATAACATGTATATCAAATATACCTTTGTTCACTTTGCCATCCTTCTTATCCGCCAAATACTTGGGGTAGTTCTGCTTCCAGTGACCAGTCCCTTTGCAGTAGAAGCACTTAGTCTCAGGCTTAGGTCCAGACTTGGTCTTCTTCACTTGAGCAGCAACTTGCTTGCCGTTCTTCTTGAAGTTCCGTTCTATCCCTTTGCCCTTTTCTTAAAACTAGTGGTCTTGTTAACCATCAACACTTGATGTTCTTTCTTCATTTCTACCTTCATCGATTTCATCATCATAAAAAAACTCGGGAATTATTTTCATCATCCCTTGCATACTATAGTTCATCATGAAGTTCTACTAACTTGGTGATGGTGACTAGAGAATTCTGTCAATCACTATCTTATCTGGAAGATTAACTCCCACTAGATTCAAGCGATTGTAGTACCCAGACAATCTGAGCACATGCTTACTAGTTGAGCCATTCTCCTCCATCTTTTAGCTATAGAACTTGTTGGAGACTTCATATCTCTTAACTCGGGTATTTGCTTGAAATATTAACTTCAACTCCTGGAACATCTCATATGGTCCATGATGTTCAAAACATCTTTGAAGTCCCGATTCTAAGCCATAAAGCATGGTGCACAAAACTATCAAGTAGTCATCATATTGAGCTAGCCAAACATTCATAACGTTTGCATCTGCTCTTGCAGTAGGTCTGTCACCTAGCGGTGCATTAAGGACATAATTCTTCTGTGCAGCAATGAGGATAAACCTTAGATCACGGATCCAATCCGCATCATTGCTACTAACATTTTTCAACACAATTTTCTCTAGGAACATATCAAAATAAACATATGAAAGCAACAACGCAAGCTATTGATCTTACAACATAATTTGCAAAATATTACCAGGACTAAGTTCATGATAAATTTAGGTTCAATTAATCATATTACTTAAGAACTCCCACTTAGACAGACATCTCTCTAGTCATCTAAGTGATCACGTGATCCAAATCAATTAAACCATAACCGATCATCACGTGAGATGGAGTAGTTTTCAATGGTGAACATCACTATGTTGATCATATCTACTATATGATTCATGCTCGACCTTTCGGTCTCCGTGTTCTGAGGCCATATCTGCATATGCTAGGCTCGTCAAGTTTAACCTGAGTATTCTGCGTGTGCAAAACTGGCTTGCACCCGTTGTAGATGGACGTAGAGCTTATCACACCCGATCATCACGTGGTGTCTGGGCACGATGAACTTTGGCAACGGTGCATACTCAGGGAGAACACTACTTGATAATTTTTAGTGAGAGATCATGTTAAAATGCTACCATCAATCAAAGAAAGATAAGATGCATAAAGGATAAACATCACATGCAATCAATATAAGTGATATGATATGGCCATCATCTTCTTGTGCTTGTGATCTCCATCTCCGAAGCACCATCATGATCACCATCGTCACCGGCGCGACACCTTGATCTCCATCGTAGAATCGTTGTCGTTTACGCCATCTATTGCTTCTACGACAATCGCTACCGCTTAGTGATAAAGTAAAGCAATTACAGGGCGTTTGCATTTCATACAATAAAGCGACAACCATATGGCTACTGACAGTTGCCGATAACTTCGGTTACAAAACATGATCATCTCATACAATAAAATATAGCATCATGTCTTGGCCATATCACATCACAACATGCCCTGCAAAAACAAGTTAGACGTCCTCTACTTTGTTGTTGTAAGTTTTACATGGCTGCTACGGGCTTAAGCAAGAACCAATCTCACCTACGCATCAAAACCACAACGATAGTTTGTCAAGTTGATGCTGTTTTAACCTTCGCAAGGACCGGGCGTAGCCACACTCGGTTCAACTAAAGTTGGAGAAACTGACACCCGCTAGTCACCTGTGTGCAAAGCACGGCGGTAAAACCAGTCTCGCGTAAGCGTACGCGTAATGTCGGTCCGGGCTGCTTCATCCAACAATACCGCCGAACCCAAGTATGACATGCTGGTAAGCAGTATGACTTATATCGCCCACAACTCACTTGTGTTCTACTCGTGCATATAACATCAAACCATAAAAACCTAGGCTCGGATGCCATTGTTGGGGAACGTAGTAATTTCAAAAAATTTCCTACGCACACGCAAGATCATGGTGATGCATAGCAACGAGAGGGGAGAGTGTTGTCTACGTACCCTCGTAGACCGAAGCGGAAGCGTTAACGCAACGTAGAGGAAGTAGTCGTACGTCCTCCCGGTCCGACCGATCCAAGCACCGTTACTCCGGCACCTCCGAGTTCTTGACACGCGTACAGCTCGATGACGCACCCCGGTCTCCGATCCAGCAGAGGCGCGGGGAGGAGTTCCGTCAGCACGACGGCGTGGTGACGATCTTGATGTTCTCCTGTCGCAGGGCTTCGCCTAAGCACCGCTACAATATGACCGAGGTATAATATCGTGGAGGGGGGCACCGCACACGGCTAAGGAACGATCTCAATGATCAACTTGTGTGTCTAGGGTGCCCCCTACCCCCGTATATAAAGGAGGGAAGGAGGAGGCCGGCCCAAGGGGAAGGCGCGCCCTAGGGGGGCAAACCTACTCCAAGTAGGTTTGCCCCCCCCCTTTCCTATTCGGAGTAGGAGAAGGAAGGAAGAGGAGGGAGGAGAGAAGAA
>NC_041393.1:759813951-759830121 GCF_002162155.2 Triticum dicoccoides | reverse complement strand
CTCCCTCCCTTCCACTAAGGCCCAATAAGGCCCATATACTTACCGGGGGGTTCCGATAACCTCCCGGAGCTCCGGTATATTTCCAATCTCACCCGGAACCTTTCCGGTGTCCAAATATATCCGTCCAATATATCAATCTTTATGTCTCGATCATTTCGAGACTCCTCGTCATGTCCGTGATCACATCCGGGACTCCGAACAACCTTCGGTACATCAAAATACATAAACTCATAATGAAACTGTCATCGAAACCTTAAGTGTGCGGACCCTACGGTTCGAGAACAATGTAGACATGACCGAGACATGTCTCCGGTCAATAACCAATAGTGGGACCTGGATGCCCATATTGGTTCCTACATATTCTACGAAGATCTTTATCGGTCAGACCGCATAACAACATACGTTGTTCCCTTTGTCATCGGTATGTTACTTGCCCGAGATTCGATTGTCGGTATCCAATACCTAGTTCAATCTCGTTACCGGCAAGTCTCTTTACTCGTTCCGTAATACATCATCTCGCAACTAACTCATTAGTTGCAATGCTTGCAAGGCTTAAGTGATGTGCATTACTGAGAGGGCCCAGAGATACCTCTCCGACATTCGGAGTGACAAATCCTAATCTCGAAATACGCCAACTCAACAAGTACCTTTGGAGACACCTGTAGAGCACCTTTATAATCACCCAGTTACGTTGTGACGTTTGGTAGCACACAAAGTGTTCCTCTGGTAAACGGGAGTTGCATAATCTCATAGTCATAGGAACATGTATAAGTCATGAAGGAAGCAATAGCAACATACTAAACGATCGGGTGCTAAGCTAACGGAATGGGTCATGTCAATCAGATCATTCAACTAATGATGTGATTCCATTAATCAAATAACAACTCTTTGTCCATGGTTAGGAAACATAACCATCTTTGATTAACAAGCTAGTCAAGTAGAGGCATACTAGTGACACTCTGTTTGTCTATATATTCACACATGTATTATGTTTCCAGTTAATACAATTCTAGCATGAATAATAAACATTTATCATGATATAAGGAAATAAATAATAACTTTATTATTGCCTCTAGGGCATATTTCCTTAACCTTTTGCATCTCCTCACGACAACACGACTGGGCTTTGGCGGGTCGATAATGAAGAAGCATTGGTCCACTTGGGAAGCCAGTACCCATGGCTCATTTTTCGCGGTGACGTTTGCGCCCGCGGTCTTGGATTTGGCTTCGGGTATAACCATGGTGGTGAAATACCGGTCTTCTTTTATGACGTTCTTGGCCCATCTGACACGGAACATCGGGACCTTCTCTCCAGCGTAGCTCAGCTCCCAGATCTCCTCGATCCTTCCGTAGTATCTGTCCTTGTCGTTACCGGTGTAGGATTCCATCGTTACCCCGGAGTTCTGATAACCATCGCTCTTCATGTCCTTGGCCTCGGTGTAGAATGTGTAGCCGTTGATATCGTACGCCTCATAGGTCATCAGGTTGTGCTCGGCGTCCTGTGACAAGGCGAATATGAGTTGTTCTTCCGCGGAAGAATCCTCATGTAAAGGGTACGACAAAAGCTTCTGCTTGAACCAACGCGTGAAACATGAGTTGTGCTCTTTGAGTATATCTCCGTCCGTCCTCTGTTGGCCTCGGTCATTGTACGTCTTCTTAATAAAGGTTTTGTGCTCTACCACCCAAGGATCGACCACGTCTATGTGTTGTAGCGCGACTAGGTTTGCTCTTTCAAAGTCGGCGAGTCGACCCTCGAAGTCGACATGCATTTCGCGGCGACCCTCACGGTGACCCCATCCAGCGAGCCTGCCGAGGTGCCTGTTGACGGGCAGACCAACGGGGTTCTCGATGCCTAGATAATTCGTGCAGTAGGAGATGCACTCTTCGGTCAGAAAGCCCCTGGCTATGCTTCCTTCTGGACGTGACATGTTGTGAACGTATCCTTTGATGACACCATTCATCCTTTCGAACGGCATCATGCTGTGCAGGAACGTCGGCCCGAGTTGGATGATATCCTCCACTATATGGACCAGCAGATGCACCATAACGTCGAAGAATGCGGGCGGGAAGTACATCTCAAGCTCGCATAGTATCACCACGATCTCTTCCTGTAGCCTTCTGAGTTGCCTCACGCCAATCGACTTCCGAGAGATGACGTCGAAGAAGTTGCATAGGCCAAATAGCGTTTCATGGACGTGCGCATCCATGATCCCATGGATTGCAACTGGAAGTATCTGCGTCATCAGCACGTGACAGTCGTGAGACTTCATCCCGCTGAACTTCTGCTTCGCTGGGTCTAGGTATCTGCTTATCTTCCCCGCGTAACCGTAAGGAAGTTTTACTCCTAGGAGGCAGGTGAAAAACTGCTCGATCTCCTCCTGACTTAGAGTGAAGCACGCGGGAGGGTAGTCATTTCCGGTCTTCTTGGCCTTTTTGCCTTTGCGACGACTTTCTGTGTCCTGCTTCGCCTCATCATCATCATCATCATCATCATCATCATCATCATCATCATCATCATCATCATCATCATCATATATAGCATGAAGCTCCTGCCTGATGCCCATTGATTTCAAGTCTGCCCTTGCTTTCGGCCCATCTTTGGTCCTCTCTGGCATGTTGAGCAGGGTACCAAGCAGACTCTCGCTCACGTTCTTCGTGATATGCATGACATCAAGACTGTGAGGCACACGGTGGATCTTCCAGTACGGCAAGTCCCAGAAAACAGACCTCGTTTTCCATACCTTCAGCAGCGGCTCTGGCGCCTTTCGCTTCTTTCCCGGATCTGACACCTTTTGCTTCTTTCCCGGCAGTGTGCAGTCTTTCCAATTTTTCAACAGCTTATCTATTTCCTCGCCGCTCCTCGTACACGGGCGTTTTCGGGGTTCGGTTTCACCATCGAACAGATCCTTGCGTTTCCTCCACGGGTCATCGTCACGAAGCCACCTTCGATGTCCCATGAACACAGTTTACGAAGACCCGGGATCTCTATCTAGCTGGCGATACGTTGTGTCATCCATGCACCTTACGCATCCAGAAAATCCGTGGACTACCTGCCCCGCAAGATATCCGTAACCGAGATAGTCGTGCACCGTCGTGAGCAGTGCGGCTCTCATAGGGAAATATTCTCTCTCTGCTGCGTCCCATGTATTGGCTGGCGTTTTCCACAGCGTGTCAAGCTCCTCTTTCAGCAGCCCCAGATACAGATTGATGTCGTTCCCTGGTTGTTTCGGCCCTTCAATTAGCATACTCATGTGAATGTACTTCCTCTTCATGCACAACCAGGGGGGAAGGTTGTACATCCACACAAACACAGGCCAGGTGCTATGTGTGCTTCTCTAGCTGCCAAACGGATTGACTCCATCGGTGCTCGCGCCCAGCACGATGTTCCTCGGATCGTTCCCAAATTCTGGGTATTCGAAGTTCAACGCTTGCCACTGGCTCGCATCCTTAGGGTGACTCAGCATCTTGTCTTTTTTATCTATCTCCGGATCATTTGCGTCATCTTCTCGCTTCTTCTCCTCCCTATCCGTGTGCCAACGCAGGAGCTTTGCTCCCTTAGGGTCCGCGAAATACCGCTGCAGACGAGGAGTGATCGGAAAGTACCACACCACTTTTCGAGGAGCTTTCTTCCTCTTCTTGTATCGAGTGACACCGCACACCGGACATATGGTAGACTCCGCGTGCTCGTCCCGATAAATGATGCAATTGTTCATGCACACATGGTATTTCACGTGCGGTAAATCTAGAGGACACACGATTTTCTTCGCCTCCTCCAAACTGGTCGGGCACTTGTTCCCCTTGGGAAGACGTTCGTGCCAGAATGACATGTTCTCGTCGAAGCATGCGTCGGTCATTTTGTGTTTTACCTTCATCTCCAGAACCATGAGCGTTACTTTCAAGCGGGTATCCTCGGGCCTGCATCCTTCATACAATGGAGTAACCGCGTCTAACTCAAGTTGATCCATCTTGGCTTTCTCTCGGGCGGCAGCTCTTGCGTTATCCGTCTGCTTGAGAAGCAGCTCTTGAATATGAGGGTCCTGCACCCAGCCCATCGATGGTCCAGCGTCGTCTGCTCCACCGGCATCATCATCATGTCCTGCATCTTCTACATGATGACTGTGTACAACATCACCGTCGTGATCATCTCCTGGGGATTCTTCGTCTTCTCGCCCGCCCCAGCCGCGGTGGTTGTCTTGCTGCCCTTCCTCATTTCTTGCTTGGCCCCCGTGGACGACTTCGTAGTCATCTTCATCACCTTGCCACCGATAGCCATCCATGAAACCATGTAAAAGCAGGTGGTCCCGCACCTGCCCGGAATCCGGGTCCGCAATAAGGCTCTTCAGCTTGCATCTTCGACACGGACATCTTATCTCCGTCTCGTTCTTTTGAAGCATCTCGGCCTTCACGGACCTCAGAAACCTATTCACGATGCCTTCGGTCATCGTGCGGACCATGGTCGCCTGCGGGGTAGAGCAAAACGATATTTTAGAACCAAGAAAAATTTTGGCATGACTTTCCCTAAAAATAGGACCAAAAAGAATGCTTAACGCCAAAATTCTCGCCGAAACGGAAATGAATCAACATTCCGGCAAAATATTGGCAACTATCGCATTTCAAATACCGGTACACCTCCAAACACAAACACATATGCAACACCACAAACATATGCAACACCACGAACATACATAGATCTAGCTAGGCCATAAAAAGTGCATGTGCACATTGTTGTAGGGAGAACAACATAAATATAGCTTCCCCCCTTACTTACCTATCAAAACAAGGTAACTTAACCACTTAATTTGAATGAATCTATGGTGGAAATGAGGTGAAAAAGAGGAGGCACCCGAGACAAGGAGGAGGCGGTGGAGAGAATGAAGTGGGGAGAAAGTGAGTGTGGGAGGAGAGGCTGTCCAAAATATCTTGTTGCTGCCCACTTACTAATGGCGCACCAACCACAAATGCGCCATTAGTAATCCAGGTTACTAATGGCGCACCCCCTGGTGGTGCGCCATTAGTAGTTTTGCAAAAAAAAACATACTAATGGCGCACTCCCCCACGGTGCGCCATTACTAGTTTAAACTAGTAATGGCGCACCGCGGGTGAGTGCGCCATTAGTAGTTTTGCAAAAAAGGAATAAAAAAATAATAAAAAAACAACATTAGTGGCGCACTTTCTGGCAGGTGCGCCGTTACTAGTTACAACTAGTAATGGCGCACTTCCTATGGATGCGCCATTAGTATGTTTGGACAGGCGCACTAGTTCAAAAAAAAATTTGATACTAATGGCGCACCGTGGGCCAGGTGCGCCATTAGTAGTTTAAACACTAATGGCGCATCAGAAGGTGGTGCGCCATTAGTATATACTAATGGCGCACCACTTGTCTGGTGCGCCATTAGTGTCAATCCCATCTATAGCCCTTTTTCTAGTAGTGCATTAACACAAACTGGAAATGTTCGGCCAGATCGATTGGGCTCAGTACTTTTGTCATGAGATTCCCCTCGCCCAGGGATGTAGACAAGGCATGTTTCGCTGAAACCATGAATATAAAAAGCTGTGGAGCTGTGGTAAGTCTTAAGAAGTGGTCTGAATCTGTTGGTGCCAAGGGTGTACTTAACATTGCTTGGGTCAATGTTAGCAACATCCCTCTGGACAAAAGGCATGAAATGAACATTGCATATGTTGGATCTTTGGTGGGTGTGACCTTGGAAATTGATAAATCCACTGTGAATAGACCTGAATCGGTCAGAATTAAGTTGGGTTGCAGAGATGCTGAAAATATTCCAGGAAAAGCTGAGGGAGTGCTGGGTGACCACTTTTATGATTTCTTCTACTCCGTTGACAAGATTCTGGTTAAGAATCCTCCAAAATAAAGTGTTGTTGTGGCCCAGGAATCTGATAAAGGTGTGTCACCAAAGAGAGCTAGGATTAATGAAAATATTCGAGGTGTTGGACAGGGGGACTCATCTTCTACTATGGGGAACCTCTCTGTCCCACCAAATTCTGTTGGAAATGGAGGTAATATGAATACTGTAAGTGAAAGAGTGGAAGAAGAGGAAGAGGATGGGGGGAAACAAAAAGAGAGTGAGGAAAATTTCTCTGAGGAAGAAAGTGAAGAGGTGGATAATGAACTTCTTATTGATACCCTTGCTGCTGAGAACATGAAGGAGCAGGGGGAAGGAGTGGAATCACATGGGGACCAGTACTATGATAATATTGTGGTTAACTCCCTGCAAATTATACCCAGTGTTCCAGTGATAAGGAAGTCTCTATCCTATCTGGATGCTGTGCTTGGATAGCCTGTGGTTACTGAAGTTTCTTCTGATGAGGTGACATGCCAGCAAGCCCCTGCATTGTACTCTGTACAATCTCCTTCTGATTCGGGGGAAGAAAATATGGAGGTTATTCCTACTCCACCTGTGGTGAATGAGACCCAAACCATACTGAGCCAGAGGACAGCTGGTGGCAATATTGAGCATATGGGGGTTCGAGCAGAGAAAATGACCAAGAAGAGAAACCTACAAGGTAATGAAAAAAATCCAAACTCCAATTTCTTTGAGATTCTTACAAATCTAGAGATTGCTGATACTGCTGCTAAAATGGGAGTGGATATCCCTGACAACAATTTTACTGTTGTTGATGTGATTAGGAAATTGGAAAAATCTAGAGCTAATTTAGCTGAGAAAACTGAAACCAATGCTCAACAACATGAAAAAGTGTTATTTATAACTAATGGTGCTGGAGATATATCCCCTTTAAATACTGAATGGGTGAAGGATGGGGAGATTGAGGAGGATGATTTTACTGTGGTTAGATCTAGACGGAAAGAAAAAAAGAAAGTTAATGTTGTCATATCTAAACCTGTGACTAGAAGTCAAAAGAATAAAGTGTGTTCTGATGCTGGTTCGACCAGGGCTCCTGGTAAACCTAGCAATAAGAACCACTCCCCCAAAAACAAGAAAAAATGATTAGTTTGTTTTGGAACTGTAGAGGTGTTGGGAAGAGAGGTATGGCAACCTGTATTCTAGACTTGATTAGAGATCATAGTTTGGACTTTGTTGGTATTCAGGAAACTATGAAAAAGGATTTTTCCTCTAAATTCTTGAGGAAAATTGATCCTGGGGAATGTTTTGAGTGGAGATGGACTCCCTCAGTGGGCAAATCTGGGGGGATTTTATGTGGCACTAGGAAAGACACTTTTGATGTTAAAAACTGTGAGGTGTGTAAATACATCATGAAGATGGAGGTGTGGGACAAGAGTAAGAAGTTGAACTATTGTGTTCTAGTGGTTTATGGATCTGCTCATGAGGAGCATAAGGTGGAATTCCTGACTGAACTGTCTGACATGTGCGGCAATATTACCTACCCTTACATTGTGGGTGGGGATTTCAATATTTTAAGATACGCCAGGCAGAAGAATAAGAGAACCAGAATTAGCCATGCTTCTGATTTGTTTAATTACATCATCAATACCTTCTGTCTTAGGGAGGTTGATATGAATGGAGGTTTATATACTTGGTCGAATAAGCAGCAAAACCCTACCCTAGAAAAGCTGGACCGAGTACTTATGTCCAGTTCTTAGGAGAGGCAGTTTCCTTTAACGTTTGTTAGAAAGCTAGTCAAGGAGGTTTCGGATCACAGCCCCCTGATCCTGAATACTGATGACTTGTTACCTAATCCAGGCCGTTAGAGAGAATTCAGATTCGATCTTAACTGGCTCAAAAACCCGAAGTTTATAGCCTTAGTTGCTAAGGTGTGGTTGAAACCGGTTAATTCTAAAAATCCCATTGATATACTAAACATTAAGTTGAAGAGGTTCAAAAAATTCTTTAAAGGATGTGGTGCAAATCTTTTTGGCAATTGAGAAAGAGGAGAAGGGACCTCAGGGAGGAGTTGGAGCATCTAGAAATTTTGGAAGAAACAGATGTGCTGTCCCCTGAGCTATATGAGAGGAAAGTTGAGATATCAGCAGAATTATATAATCTGTTAGTGGAGGAGGAGGTGGCTTTGATGCAAAAATCACACGGAAATTGGCTCTTGAAAGGGGATAGAAATACTGACTACTTTCACAGAATTGTGAATGGGAGGAGGCGGAGAAATACTATTTTTTCTCTTACTTGTGGGGATGTGATTATTGAAGGAAATAATAATCTCTTGGAACATGCCACTAATTTCTATAAGGAACTTTTTGGGCCAGCAGTGGGAAACTTATGTAAAATGAAGGAAGATATGTGGGAATCACGAGAGAAATTGTCAGACATTGACAACTTTATCCTTACTAGACCCTTTTCTGAAACAGAAGTCAAGAATGCATTATTCTCTATGAAACCAAATAAAGCGCCTGGTCCAGATAATATTCCTATTGAGTTTTTCCAACATTGTTGGGAGATAGTGAAAAATGAAGTGATGATGCTATTTGACTGGTTCCATGATAACAAACTAGATGTGCAGCGTCTCAACTATGGGATCATAACTCTACTGCCTAAGGTTGTGGGGGCAAACAAGATTCAGCAATTCAGGCCTATTTGCTTGCTTAGATGTATATACAAGCTGATCACCAAACTTCTCACTATTAGGTTGGAACCTTTTGTGGATATTCTTTTCAGTAGACATCAAAATGCTTTCATTAAGAAGCGCGACATCATGGACGGGATAATGTCCCTGCATGAAATCTTGCACCACACTTACAATAGGAAGAAAACTGGTATTGTGTTGAAACTTGACTTCGAAAAGGCTTACGATAAAGTCAACTGGGACTTCCTATTGGATTGCCACAGAATGAGAGAATTCCATCTGAAATGGGTCGAGTGGGTCAGAAAATTTTTAGTGGGGGGTACAGTTAGTGTGAAGTTGAATGATGAGGTGGGCCCATACTTTCAAAGCTCGAAAGGGGTGCGCCAAGGGGACCCTTTCTCACCATTTCTTTTCAATTTAGCTGCAGATTATTTGACAAAAATGATTCTTAAAGCCCAACAAAACGGCTTGTTCAAGGGTATGGCCTCGGACTTGATCCCAAATGGAGTAGCTATTCTCCAGTACGCGGATGACACAATTTTGTGCTTCGAGGATAATACCAGGAATGCTCTGAACATTAAATTGCTTTTATACCTCTTTGAGGTCATGTCAGGTCTGAAAATTAATTTCCTGAAGAGTGACGTCTTCTCTATCCGTGCGGACGATGAGACTATGCATAAGTATGCTGCGATGTTTAACTGCCAGATAGGTAACTTTCCTATGAAATACCTTGGCATGCCGGTCAGTTATGCTGGTTTGAAATGTGGAGATTGGAGTTTTGTGGAGGACAAATTCACCATGCATGGTGAAAACTAGATTAGTGAAGCTCTGTCTATGGGATGGAGGCTTATTAAAGTAAATGCGGTACTGTCCCACATACACATGTTTTCCTTTTAAACAAGACTACTCTAGAAAGGTGGGACAAGCCGAGAAGGAAATTCTTCTGGCATAGGAAAGGAAAGAAAAGAGGATATCATATGGTCAAATGGGACCGCGTTTGTCGGTCCAAAAAGAAAGGAGGCCTTGGGGTAAAGGACCTGAGAAAACAAAATATAAGCTTACTGGTGAAATGGTGGTGGAAGTTAGATAAAAATAAGGGCCTCTGGCAGGATATAGTTAAGGCTAAGTACCTCAAAAAAACCTCGGTGGCCATGGTGGAGGCAAAGAACAATGATTCCCCGTGTTGGAAATCCCTCTTGAGAGTGAAAAATGTATATATGAAGGGCAGAGGTGTCAAATTAAATAAAGGGGATGTAGCCATATTATGGTTCGATGAATTGGAAGGAAGGATACCATTTAAAGAAAAGTTTCCAGTGCTTTTTGAAATTTGCGTTGAACAAAACTGTACTGTTGATAAAATAGAAGGTCTAAATCATATTACCTCCTTTAGGAGGAGGATGTCTCCTGAGATGAGGAGTCAATGGGATGAAATGAAGAGGGAGGTACTGGCTCTCAAACATAATGATTTACCTGATGAAGTTTACTGGAAATTTAATAATTCTGGTTTATATTCAACCAAATCAATGTATAGATGGTTAGAAAAAGATGTTGCTGGTTCCAATTTCAAATGGATTTGGGATGCTAAGCTCCCCTTGAAAATACAAATCTTCTTATGGCAAGTGGGGCAAAATGCCATTTTGACTAGAGATAATATGAAAAAAAGAGCTTGGCCCGGAAACCCCTGCTGCTCCTTTTGCAACCAATTGGAAACAACCCCACACTTGTTGTTCCTGTGTCCGGTGTCTAGAGTAGTTTGGAGAACTGTAGGGGCTCTTCCTGGGACGGATTGCTGTCCTAATTCCATCTGGCAGTATTACACCTGGATGTACAACTTCCTGCCTGGTTTTGACAAAATTTATACTGTGGGCCTGGCAGCGATATGCTGGGCCATTTGGCTAGCCCGGAACAGAGCTACTTTCGAACGCAAATGGATTAATTCTCCTTTCAAGATCGTGTTCACAGCTTGCGCCTTTCTAATATATTGGGCAGGTCTTCAGAAACCTGGGATGGAAGAGATGGTGAAGAAGGGAGCGGAGATGCTGAAAGCGAATACCACTCAGATGATGCTGCTGTGTGGACCTCCTCCGACGCCAAACACGGACGGGCGCGACTGAAGCTGAAGATGGGTGGCATTCTGGAATCGGCTTCGTCTGTGGAGGACACACTGCTGGGTCTTTGCTGGCATAGGATGTTGTAGTTCTTTTTGGCAATCTGGTGGTACTTTGGCCTTGTCCTGGTGATGTGCGGCAATAATATGTGCGATACTTCTCTAGTTCCTGTAGGCAGTTTCGGGTGATAGCAGGTTTTCGCCCCATGATCTGATATTCCTGATGACAGGCGCAGATAGTGGGTTTCCTGTTATTGCCCCGAACTCGCTTTTCTTCTTTCCCTAGCCCTCCTAGTTTCAGTTTCCTGAGACACTGTATTTCCGTTATGAAAGTAATGGAAAGGGGAAAAGCCCGGTTCGAAAAAATGAAGGGGACTCTAGAACAAAAGTTATCAGCATAGCACATTATTATTTCATTAGCCAAAGTTTTCTTGTTAACGCTTCGATGTAATCATAGGAATGGTTGAAGTTGAATTTTTCTAAGCATAGCAGGTCTATTGCTTCCTTAGCCTAAGTTTTCTTGCTAAACCTTTAAAGTAATCCTACGAAAAGTAGTATTTTCAAATTTTCTGAGCATAGCTACAAGAAACGAACGTCCATATCTCTATTTCAATCTCATAGATGACAAATGAGACCATCAATGGGCATATTATACTGAAACATTTATATGCTAGCAATATTCCTAAATCACTTATTTGAACCCTTTCCACGCTGGTAACAGTGAGATTCATTTTTTTGAAGTCTGGAGATGTTCTTTTCTTGATGTGTTGTCTTGATAGCTCGACATGTTAGTTTCGGTATATCCTACTTCCTTTTATATTCGGCTTGCTTTTTAATGAAGGGTATACAATAATAATTTTAATCACAAGCTACGTGCGCTTGAATGTCTTATAAATTTTAGGCAGAGTCATACATACTTGCAAATAATTTTGTTTTTACACTCTTTGTGCAGACAAGCATTTTGGTGAAACATCCACCAACCCACTCGAGGAGCGTGATCTAGAAGGGAGTCACCACGAGCGCTATATGCTGGCGCATCATAACCTCATCCTCAGCTTGTTGAATGGTCTCGCTGACACTCGGCGTGAGCTTGCTCTTGCACGTGGGATCCCATCCCCGGTAACAAGCACGGACACACCGGCACTGGCAGAGGCTGTGCTGTCGCTACGACTTCCTGAACCACTGTTTAGACATGGGTGCATTCTCCCAGCACCACGTACCAAGAGGGAAATCGCTGCAAGGATGGCTGCTCTCCGGTTTTACTGCTCCATTGCTAGGCCTGAGCATCCATTGGACTCCGAGGTGAGGGATCTCGAGGAGGCTTCCTAATCTAAGGAGGAGGACCTCGAGGAGTCTTCTGTCGTGCCTTCCACCCCTACATCCTGCAGCGACTCAGGAGAGGCATCGGAACCAGGCCAGAAACGACCAGAGCGCAAGAGGAAACCGAGCAAGTGGTTGGACTGAAAAACATGGGCCAAATAGCGCTCTTTCCCTTTATCTCTCCCGGCTGGCGCTTGTGTATGGGTGTGTTGCTACTCCAATCTTTCTTCCTTCCCCTTCGTCCTGCTACTCCAATCCCAAATTCTACCGATCTACTCATAGTCATATGGACTCCAAATTCGAGTGAGATATCTGAGGATTGGCTTATGTGATGAAATTTGAGCACAACATATTTGTTGATGGCTTGCGTGATGGCGTAACATATATGTACTTATAGTCATATGTTCGTGCGTTTGTGCACAACATAATTTGAGCACCTCTATGTACTCATACTCATATGTTCGTGCACAACATAATTTGAGCACCTATATGTACTCATACTCATATGTTCGAGCACAACATATTTTTAGATGGCTTAAGTGCTGAAATATAAGCTGGATTGCTAGTTCACAACCCAAAAGATTTGGATACTGCCGTTTCTCTGACGTATTTGCAGGAAGAAGCTCTCAAAATAACCAAACGGCATGAGCCCATGCGGTGTGGACACCAATTAAGGCTCCCGGAATAATCTAAGGAGGGCCATGCATCTTCCTCCTCCTGGGCGCCCTCAAACACCAATAGTGCTTGGCCTCGAGAAGCTTGGCGGACATATCACCCGTGACGCACCCTCAACTGCAGACCGCCAGGGGGTTATCCTATGTCTGCAGCGAGAAGTGGACGCGGGATCACAAGTGCGCTACTTCTGTTCAACTTCATGTGGTGAACTACACAACATAAAAATCATTTTTTCCTTTTCTGCAAGACGTGGTATATTTGTTTTTTACATGACATAATGTTTCTTTTGATTAAATCTTCTGATCATTTTTCTCATTTCCTTTCGGGAACAACTTATGTATTCCCAGGTCTTGACTCCTTGTTACAAGAAATGTGTTATGTTTTCTTCACATAATCCAGAAGAGCCAAATTAACATGGTATTAGCATGCTTTTCTATTTGCAAAACAATTACCCAGGTTCTTTCTCCCTTGTGTAACATTTTGCTTGAATTGACATATGCGGATTTCTTTTTGTGTCTTCACATAATCAAGAAACTGACTATGTTTCACAAAAAATGTTCAAACCCTGAAGATGAGTGGAAAAAATTCCTTGAAAGTTTGGGCAGAAGAACTGAGGAGAAGGTGCGTGAGGATGATACATTAGAAAATGAGCTTGTCTTCATGCGATAGCTGACATGAAGTTTACATATGTTGTCTCATGCCAGCAGTATGGAATCCAGAAACGTTCTGGTGATCCTTGTGCACATGATATTTTGGGACTATGACAACGTAAGTTTCGTGTTTACACTCGGAAGTCCTGGATATATGTTGCTTTCAGTGGAATATAAGTCTTACTTTAATTTGGTCCATTTGTCTTTGTCATCTATACGCTAAAACAAACATGCATGCATTCCATGTAGCAGTGCCTTTGCATGTCTGTGTGTGAGAAGTGTTAGTTGGGCTAGAAGAATGGCAGTTTGTTGATATTCTTAATAATTATTTACCAGTATTAAAAACTGTAAGTTTTATTTATTTACTGAACTGGTATCTATCCTAGTCAGTAATTAGTGCATCGTGATGTTCCATATCTTTCTGTCTATCAAACTACATTATAATTCAAAACCAATGCTTTGAATGCTAGATACATACATTTATGAGGACACATTATTCATAATAGTTTCATTATTTTTATTTTAGATGTCACATACTTGTACACAAATATATGCCATATATGTGTATATGTATATACATATATGATGGCACTGAAATAATAGAAATATGTTTGCTGGGCAGATATCCATCTTTTCGTGTTGCCTATATTGATAAAGCTGAAGCACCTAGACAAGATAGAAATAAGTAGATTGACAAAGTTTACAACTCAGTTTTGGTGAAGGCCGCTGTTACAAAATCAGATGATCCTGGACAGAGTCTTTACCAGGTACTGCAAAATGCTCTGTTAATTCAGTACCTTGGTTAAATTTTCTGTAAGTTATGTTTACTGCGTTTCTCTTTGTTTAAGAGTTCTTTTACAGTACATCAAATTACTGTGGGCCCTTTATTTTCATCAGTACAATGGATAAGATCCATCCATACTACCACATAAACTTTGTAGTATTTTTTGACCGGGAGGAACACATAAGGGCAATATGGACATATCTCCCTGCACACCTCCCCCGTACTCACGCAACTCCGATGGCACAACACTCCGCCATGGCGACAGAGATAAAGCGTGCACACGGCCGGGCTCAAAAGATCGCCGCGCCAATAGAGACTATTGATGCCGGCATGAATGCCTGTAGCACCTATGACAAAAACAAATCACGAGCACCAATAGCCGTGTCTTGCAAGAGCGGCCATAATGCGGCTCCATTCCTTGATAACACATCAGTGACTGCTGGTGAGATACCAACTGATGTGTCCTATTTTGCTTCCGATTAGTATGTGCAGGGGTCTCATGGTACCACGGCTTACCTTTCTCACAGGAACTATGGTGAGTAGGAGCTCTATGGTCACCTTGCTCGTCGGGATCCAGGACATGACGTCATATCTCACGAACAAGTCGCGATGCTTTGTGTGTATGACTATGTGTGTTGGTGCCTTTGTGGCCGTGAACACCGTAGCGCACCACTCGTCTACAAGGAATCCAAAGGACGCCAAGAGATGTTTGAACCACGTCTTGTTTGATGACATCTCTTGACTTGATTTATACTTCCTGCTGGGTACCACTATATTAGAACTGCACATCTCTATTTTCTGTGATGGTTATCTGGTCACACTATCGCCCCTTTTCTAGTTAGCTTTTTTCATGTCTTAATATGAAGTGTATTTTTGCTCTTGTATCTTCAAAAAGAAGAACCACCATGAGAGGGATTTCGAGTGGTGGGAATCGTACAGGGTTTGTTGAAGGGGTCAGGGATCAATCCTATCCACTTGTGGTTTGTTCCTCCACCACTCAAACAAGGATCGGGCATTGGACCAAAAAAAATAGAGGATCAGGCATGATCACTTATGCAACAACGTGGCCCCCCTGTATAACACACACATCTATAAAGGGTACATAAGGATGGGAAAAAAGTACAGAAAAGTCAAGAAACAAAATCATTGACGTGCAATTGGTGCTCGACCGGCCTGCATAAACCGAGAGCCACAAACATACGGAGCAAACCACCACCCTTGCATTTATTTGTCCACATCGATTAGCACCCATGACTCCCTCAGTCCGCTTGTTGCCCCTCACCCTCCTAGTGATCCTGTGCACCATGCCGCTGCCTTCGTCGTGGGGTGCCATGTCCATGAACCATGACAGGCTGATGATTGGCAGGTTCCACCGGTGGATGGCAGTGCACAACCGGTCGTACCCGAATGCCGGTGAGAAACTGCGCCGGTCTGAGATGTACCGCCGCAACATGGAGTACATCGAAGCCATGAACATGAATGGCAGCCTCAGCTACAGGCTCGGAGAGAACAAGTTCACCGGCCTCTCCAATGAGGAGTTTGGGGCGAGGTATTATGGTGCTAACTTTATCAATGACCATGGTGCAGATGTTGATGACCCGATCATCACTACCCTTGCCGGGGATGTATATGAGCGACGTGGAACAATGGGGTACAACGTCAATGCAGTAATTCCCGAGAATTTTGATTGGAGGGACAAAGGCGCAGTTACACCTGCTAAAGAGCAAAACCCATGTGGTAAGGTTGCATCATTATATTCATGTTTCCTCAGGTTAAACTTTTCTCTATGACATGTAAGTCCCTTTTAGCTTTATTCAAACGAGTCATTTGTACTGTATCATTAATAAAACACGCTATTTCTATCTTGATTCAAATGAATTGCATATAATTTTCCAAGATTTTAATCCTAGAAATTTTTCTTGGTACATCGTTTGCTTTGCGAGAATAGGATTCTTAGGATTTTTTCCGAAGGCTTGCTTTGCACCCTATATTGGAGGAATTTCCTCAACTAAAATCTCCTTTTGTAGTGTCAAACACTCAGCATCCACATTCCTGTGATTTTCTAATCATGTAGGATTGAAGATGACATGGTATGTTTCCTATTCCCATGCTTTCTTAATTAT